>NC_092863.1:99107882-99142155 GCF_032062135.1 Pyxicephalus adspersus | reverse complement strand
TGGACTTAGAATGCAAGGAAAACGCGGAGGAAGGCGGTGGTACAGAAGACTCGCTGCAAGTTGAGTCGCAAGTCACTGAGCAAAACGCCCAAGATGAGTCGCAAGTCACTGGGCAAAACCCCCAAGTCAAGTTGCAAGTGGCACGACTGAAGTTCCAACCTCTGAATATAAGTCGCTCTATAATTAGTTACAAGCTAAAATAATTTGTAAATAGGAAGTTGATATTACTAAATAACAGATGAACCCATAAAAACAATAAAAAACGTACAAACAAGAGTATAATATAATGAAAAGGCTGATGGTACATCATAATATAAATGACTAGTAAGGTGAGCCTGGGCTTGCTAGTGCCATAGAGCCCCCTGGTGGAGATCTGGTAGAATTGCAATAAATAGTATTACAGTTAAAGCCCTTGCTGCAAATATATAATATTATTTCCCTTACCTTCTTTTTCCTTTTTTGGACCGTCTTTTGCTTCTCATAAATTAATGATTGTTAGATTTCCCCCTGATTTATTTGTTTCTGCTTTTGGTCTGGATGTGCAGGTTGCTTTGATGGCCATCCATCAATTAGATATTATCTGCCTTTGGCCACAGAACGGACAACGTCTATTGAATATTGGAATGGGTTCTGATAATTCTGATTTACCAATGTAGGTTGTGCCATCACATATTTGTTTAGTACTGCTAATAATTTGGGAAAAGTGACCACACTGGGTACTGTTTCAGTTCCAATTTGCCAGTGTTGTCACATATTCTAAGGAATTGCAATGGGAACTGGATTCCTGGCAAGCCACTTGGCCCTACAGAGTTTTTTTGTGACTTTGCATGATTTAAAAAGAAAATATGTTTCATCTGTCTCCTGTCTGCAAATGCAATGTAATATCCTAGTCCATTTCCAGCATATTGGGGATAATGTGAATGTAGCAAGATAGGAGAAGGTATAACATATTATTGTCTGCCCAATGGCAGATTAGGAGCTATTACCTTGAGCAATTATATTGTCTGGAATCATGAAGATAAAGGACAGCTCTGATCTGTAGGCATTGATAGAGGACAAACGGCCAGGTGAACATATACATTTTCTGTGTGCTATTATTCTATAGCAGTGGAAAAAACAGGTTATTATTATTATTATTATTAAACAGGATTTATATAGCGCCAACATATTACGCAGTTAGTAAGGGCTGTTTCAGTGGAGTGGGCAGCTCTAAAACCAGACTGGAGGGGGTCAAGGAGAGAGTTGGTGCTCAGGTAATGGGTGAGTCAGGTTAAAGCAGAACTATAATTCTGCATCCAAAATGTGCAAACAGGCAGGATTTCTAATGCAGAAGACGCATGTGAGGGGGAAATCAAGAAGGCTGAGGATCCAACACCAAAAAGAAGAATAGGCAAGGAATGTGGCACCTTTGGACAGGTGAGTGTAATTCAAAACTTGTGATCGGTCAGGTATCAGAAAGGACATCACCTGTTCACAATCCTCTTTTGTAATGTACACCAAGCTTATTGTATTATCCCAGCAAGCCTGGCTGAATGAACTCCCGACATACTGGCCTGGCCATTTAAGATGGACAAAGATCCGGAACCCGGAAATGGACCAGGTAAAGAATCTGGCACCTGTAACAGAGGCTTGGAAGGTGCGTGTACTTAAAATGAAATCTGAATAAGCAGGTAAGATTTATTTATTGCAGAAGGAATATCGCCAAGAACCCCTTGAAAGTTCCTGGTCAATTAGGAAGATCACCCACCACTTAAATGTTATTTCATCTTATGTGCAATGTAAAAGGAAAAGCTTCAACACAAAGGTGGGAATAAACACCCAATTTTTCTGGGTAGGATCAGAAGTCATGGTATAGAAATCTCATTGTTGGAGTCTCCCGGATATATGGGCCAATGGTGTGACAAAGAGGGGATATCTTCTTATTTCATGCAGTCTCTGGGTGGCAGAAAGTGGCCAGGTGAGTGTAAAAAATAAATTCTGATCAGGTTATGTTCCCTCTGCAATAAACCAAACTTACCTGCCTGTTCCCAGTCCTCGTTTGCCATGAGCTCAAGGTATGATCCTATCATGCCTGACTGCTGGAATAAATAACTCCCACTCAGGCCATTTAATATGGCCAAAGTGTAGGGTGTTTTCCCTGAATAGACAAATCAAGAAAACAAAACTATCAAAAAAAGTTTTGACTGCACAGATACTTGACTCCCGAGGAAATAAAAATAATGAATGAGTTGAGTAGTACTGCACATTGATTGCTACTCCATAGCATCCTTTTTCTTCCATTCTACCCAAGGGAACCCCCAATATCATTTTTAGGTCTGGAGAACCCTTATTAAAATCATTTTATGGGGAAGGGGGGGTCAAAGCCCCTTACGTTGGTGGCCAATAGGAATAATGCCCATTTTATAGTGGTGATCAGAATGTACAGAGAGATAAAAAGATTACTGGTGGTTTCGAAACGAGCTGATAACACGTTCCTTAATGAAAAACTCTCCAGTGTCCTGAATGACTCACAAAAAAAAATTATGTTATATGGGAACCCTGGCAGCAATACTACTTGCCAAATTTGCAGTTGATGAATTACCCTCTAGGTATGGACTATATTCCAACTGTTGTTTTGTACAATGTCTTGCTGGACTTGTCCTTCCCCCTCCCCCTTTTTCTTTAATTTTCTCGTATTGTTGTTGTTTCTTTCCTATTTGCTTGATGTTGTACTAGATATTTTATTTTTGTACATTAAATTGTGCTATGACTTTTAATATATCAGTATTATATCTCTATTATTGTTATGTAAAACATTGTTTAAAAAACTTTAATAAAAACTATTGAAACCAAAAAGATTTCTGTTGCCATTCTACTGGCTCTGCCAAATGTCATTGGCCCTAAAACCATGCAGGAACCGTCAGACGGGAGGTCAAACGCCCACAGCCGTAGGAACCCAAGGAACTTCTGGAGGAACCTTGGGATTGTAAAGAGCCTAAGTTAGGAATGGCTGCTACAAGGCAATAATAGAATCTTGATTCTCCAATCCATGGGCAGTCCATTTTCACACATATATCACGTTTTTCTAATAAATTCACACAACTGGTAATGAGGAACAATTGTGACCCCTGGATGAAGATGTGCAGGTCAGGAAGGTTTTCTGCAGTGGAAATGTTAATAACTAGAAGACAGCGGCAGAGGCGGTTTGAGGTCAAGGAGACCGGTACAACATGGTGGCTTCATTATCCCACTGTTCCCAATCAGCCGGCTCGATGGCAGACATGGAGGCAATTACGGCATATCCTGAAACTGTCACAGAGAGACATCCATGATATTTCATAATTATAACTCAGGTGTGTCTGCCGTAACATTTCTATTGGACATGCCAGATACCATTAACAGATTTATAATTCTGTTTGGCCACCTTGCTGATTGATACGTGCAAACTGCAAATTTTTCGCTTGAGGTTCTGTAATACAGTATTATTATCTCCCCACCCCCAGCTTGCTGATTGGACAGTGAAGGAGCAGCAGCACATAGGTAAGTCATCAGCTTCCTCCTTGGCAGCACATGTAGATGCAGAACACATGATTGGCTCCAAGTATTGCACTCCCAGTATGAGTGACGCTGTGCAGGAGAGGACAGGGCCACAGACTGGCATGCTAATTCCTATTTTAGATGAGTTTATAAAAATTTCATTTGAATTCATAATACTCGAAGACAAGAGTCATTTACGATATGATATCTATATTCGAATCTAATCAATTCATGAGGTTACGAAATTATATGTGATCTATGGCTGGTGTCACGCCTACCGCTATGGTTTAAGAGCTATTTCTATTCGAAATCGTTACCTTCCCCGGGCCTCCGTTGGTATCTATGTATTCGTTACAGTGTTCAATACTCTTGTGTTGAGAGAGATCTGATCAGAGCTGATTCTGACTTGGATCTGAATTATTCTGGCCTCAATTTGTAATTTGAGATCTGAGTTTATAATCTGAGTTTAGATATCTTGCACATAGGCAAAAGTATCCATGCTCATGATCATCTAATGGTCAGATACCACATGGGCTTGTCTGACTTGGTCTTCTACAGGGATCTGTGCAGTTCTGTATAACAGACTATATATGTCCAGCCAAAGCACAACTATCTGTTAGTCAAGGACAGAGCAAAATTAGTAAGATGACATGTCTGAGGACTGTGCTTGCTGCAAAGAACTCGGGAGATATTACTGTGACTGTTAACTAAGTGAAATCACAGAATTTATTTCCAGTTCTACCCAGGCATTGTTTTGCCATTTTTGTGTAAAATTCATCTCTTGTCTTATGCTGTGACTATTAACTAAGTGAAATCACAACATTGTTGTGTAAAATTCATCTCTTGTCTGATGTTGTGATTGTTTACTAAGTGAAATCCCAGCATTTATTTCCAGTTATACACAGACATGTTTTTGCCATTGTTGTGTAAAATTTATCTCTTGTCCTATGCTGTGACTGTTTACTAAGTGAAATCCCAGCATTTATTTCCAGTTATACACAGATTTTTTTGCCATTGTTATGTAAAATTCTTCTGTTATCTTATATTGTGACTGTTTACTAAGTAGAATCACATCATTTATTTCCAGTTCTACCCAGTCATTGTTGAGTAAAATTCATCTCTTGTCTTATTTCCACTTATACCCAGGCATTGTTTTGCCATGGCTGAGTAAAATTCATCTCTTGTCTTATGCTGTGACTGTTAAATTAGTGAAATCACAGCATTAATTTCCACTTATTTCGAGGCACTGTTTTGCCATTGTTGTGTAAAATTCATCTCTTGTCTAATGTTGTGACTGTTTAATAAAGTGAAATCCCAGCACTTATTTCCAGTTATACACAGACATTTTTTTTTGCCACTGATGTGTAAAATTCTTCTGTTGTCTTTTGTTGTGACTGTTTACTAAGTAAAATCTCAACATTTATTTCCAGTTATACACAGACATTTTTTTTTGCCACTGATGTGTAAAATTCTTCTGTTGTCTTTTGTTGTGACTGTTTACTAAGTAAAATCTCAACATTTATTTCCAGTTATACACAGGTATTTTGTTTTGCCCTAGTTGTATAAAATGTAATCGCTTGTCTTATGCTGTGTCTGTTAACTAAGTGAAATCACTGTAAGGAGTTAATACAACACCATCTACTAGCCTAGCACCATCAAGACCATACCGACCAACAGCACAAAACAGAAAAACATTTATTCAATTTTATTCAACATTTGTTCAGATTAACTCTGAATTTCTGAGTACAATTGATTTTCTCAACCAATTTAAGCAGCATTAATGCCTCTGATAATTCCCAACAACAAGGGCAGACCACAAACTTTTCCCAGTACAGGTTTCCTTTGTGAAAATATGCAAGACCCCTTTTTAATATGTACATGTTATAACTATGTAAGTACCCAAATTTGATATGCATTCTCTTACATTCTCCTATATAGCGGGACAACAAGGGGCATGCTCATAGAAGGAGACAGCAGAGACATGATAAATATAATATGTTTTCCTTCACAGGCAAGCGTAGGGACAAGACCTGTAAGTGTTACTTATGTTCAGCAGAGAATAATCAGGTATCCTCTCTGGACAGACAGGACTGAGCCAAGATAAATCTGTTTGTTAATCCCAGGATCAGAAATAAAAAAAATGAAATCCATTTGCAGGTAAAAAAAAGTAAAGTCACATGTTGGTATTTCCAGTGTATTAAACTGTGATAATTCCAATGTGCTGAGTTCAGATTTAGGTCAAATAGTATATTATTTGTGATTGAATCTTTTATCATTAGCATGGGTGAATGGGTTTAAATTCTGTACAGAGCCTTCAGGTACTTTCAATCATCACCACTAGATGGTGCTAGTGAGCCAACAACAGTTCAGCAGCCTCTGATGGCACAAGGATGGGAAAATTACAAAGTTTTACAAAGTTACTAAACTGGGTGTAGACAGCGGAAAATATGAAATGGAAACTGGTGGGGTTCAGCAAAGCTCACTGCCCTTAAAATAGCACACTTAAAGAGAAAGCTGAGGCATATTAAAAAAGCAGATGCGCATTACTTTAAAGGAGACCAGCACTGGAACTGATATGAAGGCCTTATGGAAATGCTATTTTTCTGGCTGTCTTTGATTTTAGTAGAGAAACCTAGAATATGTGCACAGCTAGCTGAATCTGAACTGTAATCTGTAAATCTGTTGCTGGTTAGTTTGAACTGTAGCACAATGGATTAGAAAGAATGTTCAAGATAAACAGCTCACATGCAAAAAATAATGAATCAATCAATATGAATTAAATGGATCAGCGTGACAGCCAAAATATTGATCCATTTCTAAATTTGCAATGTCAGGTTATTTCTATATCCCTGTTCTGCTCTGTGTCTCTGTATGAAGGTGACCGTCTTGGTACAGGCAGGTTTTTTCATTTTCATCCCCAAGCTCACACCATGATGACTGGTTGGGGAATATTCAAGAAGCAGCAGAAGACAGAGAACTAATGTAGCAGTAGCAGGGAGCTTCTTGCGCTGAATTCCTCCAGGTACAGCTTTCCCTCCAGCAAGGAAAACAGTTATCAGCACTATGGAGGATTATCCTCCTGCAGATATACATTTATGACAATCCAGGCACAGAAACCACACTGTTATTTTATTTTCAGGAGAAAATACAGGCAAAGGGTAAATCTTTCATTGCACTTGTTTGCAATTCATATTTTTTGATTTTCACTATATCGTAGAAGAAGGTGCAGGCTCCAGCTGTTATCCTATTCCTTGCTCCTAATAAAGTAGTTCAATCCAACCATTTTATTAGGTATATAAAATCTTTGTTTTACAAATAATATTAATATTTCAATTAGGAATAGATGCTGGAATCACAGAGCCCTACGGGTTAACTGAACATAGTGCACAGCAGCAACCTTTTTCCTTTAGACTTCCTCTATTTAAATGAAACCCTGTATTAGGTCTCCCGCACAGGAGTAAATGGGGAAACCATCATTGCCATGCTAACTGAGCAGAACATGGCCCAGGGGCATCCAGGTATCTGTGTGTATATAGCTTTTTATATTGCCGCACATCTTTGAAGTGTTGCAGGTAAAGGCAATTCAGAGCCTTCGGATAAATGGTAAGCCAGAGGTTTTTCTGCCAGCAGCAGCACATACAAAGAATTATTGACGGAACTTGTTCTTTGTCAAGGCTTTCCTACATGGTAAAACTCATCTGGAATTATTGATTCCATTTTCTCCATAACAAAGCTCGCTTTGTTCATTTTAAAAAAGTTAATTTCTGTTTTTTTTTTTTTTTTGCAAAAAAAATATTTCAACTGTATCAATGTAAATATTATATAAAAATCCATAGCTTCTGGCCCCTGAGGACATTAGGGGCCCCTTCAGTCGAGAACACCATTGGAAAATGGTTGCTGTTAGGATGTGTGAATAAACATCGACCGGCATTGCCTCATGTTTTGTACGACTATTTGGAAACTTTTAAATCATTTTGTATGACGTATCAAACGGCACCAATTCCTTACAAATCCCTCGGGGACAGGGCGTTGAAAATGATAGCCAGAATTTAAAGAAAACATGGAGGTGGTCCATCTATGATGAGAATGGCTGGGGTCAGCTCTGAAAGCCTGGTGCCCTAAAACCCACCCCTGAATACATGCCACACCCCTTTGAAACTTTTTATATAATAATAGCCACATAATTGTATAATAGGAATAATGATAGGAACATATTATATGATTTATAAGCATGATAGAGTTAGGAAAGTAGAAATCTGTAGAGGTGGCACTTACAGATTACATTACAAAATTAATATTATTATATATTATATTATAATATATTATTATATTATTATAATTTTTATATTCATTTCATTAACTCCAATATATAATGCAATGTTTATGTGACTATTTCAGATTACTGGATATGATTCTGTGGAGGAACATAGAAATAGTAATATTGCTTTGTATTCATACAACGTAATGTAATCTGGAATCTTTCATTTTTATTTATAAACTAATGCACATGTGCAGGATCACAGCCCGGCTCTAGGCAGACCACCTCAGACATGTATGATACAAAGGTCTTGCAGATGGGGGAATGGGCTGCTTGGATTGGAATCTCTATTTAATGTACAGCGCTGCGTAATATGTTGGCGCTATATAAATCCTGTTTATTAATAAAATGTCTTTATTCTTTGTCTTGCCAGAACTGGAAACGCCATCTCGATGCTTGGTACATCTGTGCTGAGACCACAGAGTTTCATCTCCTCCTACCAATATGTTGAACCCTGGCTGACTCTGTTTTGTGGTCTCTCATCCAGCATTGGGTCCTGTAATATTAATCTGTAAAACTTCATTTAAAAAAGTTGCACCAAATGCCCCTGGTCTCTGGTATGGTGATAATTGGAGTTGATGTGAAGGAATAAGTAGCAATGCCCCCTATAGCATCCATTTTAATAAATAGTAAAGCAAACCCTAAACGCCAGCTACCTGAATCTATACACCGGATTCTTAAATGGCACCTGGACCCAGACATTAAAATATAAACTATTTGTATATCCTTAGCACAGAGCTTTAATCAAGCCATCCCCAGCTATTAACATTCTAAAACAACAAGAGCTAAGATTTCAATAAACTTTGAAAATCATTTTGTTCACAATGCTTATAAATGCTGGGGTGAATGACGGCTTGGATTAAAGTGATTACACTGCTTGTTTAGACTATGTAAATGAGTATTGTCTGGGCTCAGGTTCACTTTGCACATATATGTTAAAAAAATAAAATAAGCTGTGGAGACGGAAAAGAGGAATTGTATGTATGGCATGCTTTTATTTTTGGTTTGGTAAAAGCTCTTTGCCAAACCCACTTTTAGCAGCTAACCCCAATAAATCCTAGGTATAGAGAAATTTTTTTTTCTATATACCTACCATATATAAGGGGTGGCCACCTTGAAACTTTTTGACCTACACAGTAGCTGAGGTAACACCTTTTCCATTCCTTTTGTTCATATTTAACCCTATAAATCCTACTTTTAGATTTCAAGGCTAACAAGGAGCCTGGTACATTTGCCGATCTATAGAACCATACAAAAAAAGTTTTTTCATGCGGCGGAAAATACATTTTTCCACCAATTTTTAAAATATTGTGCAAGAGGGATGTACTAAAGTTGTATTTGTTGTTCTTTATTATGTATAGGAAAAATAATGGGACTGCCCCTAAAATATACCCAGAATTTTTTTTTTACTTTTTGTCTAAGCTTGGAGACTTTTCTAGGCGGCACACTTGCTGACCCCATTTTTCTGGCCACCCAAAGTTCCTTTGGGAGGAAAGTGCTAAAAGTGACCAATGACCAAATCACCACAAAAGACAGCAAAGGGGTGGACAGCCCAAAAAACTAATAATCAGTATTATTACAGTTTGCTATGGCAGACTTTAATTTCTCCCTATGGAGTTCACCAACTTTCCCCGCACACACTTTCACTATGGCTGCTCTGTGCTACCCCTTCCTTGGTAGTGAGGGTCTTGGACAAACCCCCCCCCCCCCCCGTTATTGCCCATTGTAACCCTACTAACCTCAGATAAAAAGGTCAAGCAGGGCAATGTGGTTCCTATGGGTTCATTTCCTCCTATACCAGACAGCAGGATTCAAACCTACATTGGGATCCAATAACCTACTAATGACTTCCTCACTCATAACCTCATCACACGCAGGGCTTCAAGACTTTTCTAGAGCAGCCCCGACTCTCTGGAATGGTCTTCCTTGTCCTATTCAGCTTGCTCCTACTTTATGCTCATTTAAAAGAGCCCTTAAAACCCAAAGCTTCAACCTCACCTACCCATCTTCTTCTGTCCTCTAAACCGTCACTACTTCCCACCATTCCATACCCCTCCTATTATGTGATACTTCCCCCACCTCCTAGATTGTAAGCTCTTTGGGGGCAGGTTCCTCTCCTCCTCCTGTGTCACGGTCTGTATCTGTCTGTCATTTACAACCCATGTTTAATGTACAGCGCTGTGTAATATGTTGGCGCTATATAAATAATGTTTATTAATATTAATAATAATAATAATATTAATAATAATAATATTATTCCAGTTTTAACCTGAACTCCATTAAATCACCATACATTCACCTTTCCCTATTGACTCCGATGGATATCACCAAAATGTAAAAATTTTGCAGAAATCACACAATTTTTTGCTCACATTATAAAGAAATAAAAACTCTTAATTTAAGATGAATTTGGAGTTCAGCATAAAATAACATCTGAGTAATTTTCTGGTCCTTCCACCCGGTGAATATAATAAAACATCTGCATTTAGTCTAAAAGCAGATTTAGAATTTTCAGGTTTAGTTTTAAGAGGTTTATTTATTTTCCGATGAGATTAGAAAGAAGAGGAGTTGAGTCCAGCTGTGAAAACACAGTTCATTTCTATGCGGAGGAGAATTTAAAACACAAGTGAATTAATTCTCCGCGTCCCACTCATACATGCCATCCCACCAGAGGCCTGTGCCATATTCCCTGTCAGTGCAATGTGATGCATCTTCCTGCGTGCTTATTTACTGTGTATTGTGGAATGGTTTCATGTGTCATGGGATGCATCTACTTGGTGCCAGATCCTCTGCCTTAATAATCTGATAATTTATTTGGGGATGCTGAAACTGTAACCTGAAAGACAATAATTAGCATCAAATCAGCCTCGGCAGCAGTTTTTTAGCTTATGGCATATTGCTTTGGGGGTTTTAAAGCCCAACTCCAGACAAAGTCTTCATTTTTCTATTATTATTTAGGTGTAGACCAATAAAGAGAAGATTGTTTTTCTTATGTTTTACATCCTGTGTGTGATGCTGAGATTTTTCTGTAAGATTTTAAAGAGAACCTGTAACTTGGCTGTGGACTTACATATTCCTAACAAGCAATAAATGAGATTTAAAACAAAATGTCTGAAAATGTAGGTAGTGTGGAGCAATACATCCTCAAAGATCAATCCCCATGTTCTTCTCTTCCAATAGTAACCCTATTGAGAAAGAGAGAAAGCACAGCTCTCTTTGTTTCCCTGGCAAGCATGGGCTCAGCAGCTCAGCTTACTCTGCTTTCCACTCCCAGCAATTAATCAGCAGCTCAGCTCACCCTGCTTCTCACTTCTAGCAGGTAATCAGCAGCTCAGTTTACCCTGCTTCCTATTCCCAGCGCTCAGCTCACCCTGCTTCTCATTCCAAGCAGTTAATCAGCAGCTCAGTTCACCCCACCTCCCACTTCTAGCAGTTAATCAGCAGCTCAGCTCACCCTGCTTCCCACTCACAGCAGTTAATCAGCAGCTCAGTTCACCCTGTTTCCCACTTCTAGCAGTTAATCAGCAGCTCAGCTCACCCTGTTTCCCACTCACAGCAGTTAATCAGCAGCTCAGCTCATCCTGTTTCCCACTTCTAGTAGTCGATCCGCAGCTCAGCTCACCCTGCTTCCCACTCACAGCAGTTAATCAGCAGCTCAGCTCATCCTGCTTCCCACTCACAGCAGTTAATCAGCAGCTAAGCTCACCCTGCTTCCCACTGTCAGCAGTTAATCAGCGGCTCAGCTCACCGTGCTTCCCACTTCCAGCAGTTGATCAGCAGCTCAGCTCACCCTGCTTCCCACTCACAGCAGTTAATCAGCAGCTCAGCTTACCTGGTTTTTCCAATACCAGCAGTTAATTAGCAGCTCAGCTCACCCTGTCCTCCAGTTCTTAACCCTTTTATTACCTCCAATAAACTTTGTCTTCTCTACTTCTAGTTTGCAAGATAAACCTTACCATCTCTGCTTTAAAAATGTGGTTTTCGTTGCTGTATTTTTGCCCTTCCTGTTCTGTCTGCACCTTTTCAATTAGGCAAAAGAAATAGGCCAGGAGAATTCTACAAAAGAGGGTACAAACCATCAGCAAGGATGTATTTTGTAATTCACTTGTCTCTTGGATGAAGGTGAAATATATTTGAGCTAAAGGAACGGTAGCCTGTGGGACACCACCCACCAGATGTAGGGGCTTTTATACTTTACCCAACTGGATGGTGGTCTGCCAAATGAAAGACAATAGGAAGGTTTGCTGATTACAATATACTGGTATTAGTGGGTATGATTTATACCGGAAGGGTAGAAGTCTATGATGCAGTATTCCTATGGTAGACTTACATACTGTATGTACCTTGGTGGATGTTTGTCATACATGATCCAATAGAATACCATATAGTAGTCACTGGAATGGAAGTCTACATAACTATATCCAAATCAAGGTGTACCTCTATTTTAATAGGAATAGGAAAATGTTTTTCAAGCTATGATAGAGGTCTCCCATACACTATTCACGGGGATAGTGGTCTGCAATTACACAATCCACTGTCCTCCAGCCATGCATCATCCAATAAGATGAAGATCTACAGAATGTTATATACCTCATATATGATAGGAAAAGGTAATTACCAGAAAAGGATAGAGTGTACCGTACAACATGGCCTAGGGTGAAGGTCTGCCATTACCTAGGGGGATGGAGAGCTACCATATACTATCTTCCAGGACTGAGGTCTACTAAACACTAATGGAAACAGGGATCTATCATACACTATTCACTAGGATGGACGTCTTAATTTAAATTACCAACTAAGAGAAATATCTGCCAAACATTGCCTCATACACTGTCTGGCAGAATGGATATTTACCATTATATTATCTATCTGCATGGAGGTCTAACATACACTGTCAATCAAAATGGTCTGTCCTACACTATCCAGCAGGATGAAAGTCTAGTATTGTCTTGTCCACCAGGATGGGAGCCTACTGTACATTATACACCTTTAGAAAAGCCTTCTATTATGCTATTCATTCGTATGGAGCTCTACTATACACAATCTACCAGTATGGAAGACTACCATTACCCTATCTACCAGTAGGAGGTCTTCCATACACTCTCCACCAGTATGGAAGTCTATCATAACCCTGTCAAACAGTATGAAAACTACTATTGCCCTATCCACCAATAGTAGGTCTACCATACACTATCCACCAACATTGAAGTCTATTATTACCCTGTCAAGCAGTATGGAAGACTGCTATTGCCCTATCCATCAGTAGGAAGTCTACCATACACTATCCACAGACATTGAAGTCTATTATTACCCTGTCAAACAGTATGGAAGACTACTATTGCCCTATCCATGAATAGTAGGTCTACCATACACTATCCACCGACATTGAAGTCTATTATTACCCTGTCAAACAGTATGGAAGACTACTATTGCCCTATCCATCAGTGGGAGGTCTGCCATACTTTGTCCACCACTATGGAAGTCTACTGTAACTCTATCTCTCACTGTGAAATATGGAATATACTAACCACATGTCTGGAGGTCCACCATTACCCTCTCCACCACTACCAGGTCTATTATACACTGTGCACCACTATGGAAGTCTATCATTAACCTCTCAAACAGTTAGATGACCATTACTCCATCTACCAGGTAGAGGTCCATTATACATCATTCACCAGTACAGAAGTCCAACTATTACTCTATTCATCAATATTGAAATTTCTGTTGCTATGTCCTCCAATATGAAATGTCTATAAAATGTCTACAGTTACCCTATCCAGCACTATGAAGGCTTATCATGTACCAATTTGTAGGTCTCACATATACTGTTCACCAGGACAGGAATCTACCATAGTTCACTAGTAGACAGTCCACCATCCACAATACCCGTATGGAATCTACCGTTACACTAGCCAGCAGTCTGGATGTCTCAATATTATGACCAGTATTGATGTCTACCATACATTATCCACATATTGGAAAGTCTATCATCACCCTATTCAACAGCAGAAAGTCTACCATGTATTGTCCATGTTTATGGAGATCTACCATATCCACGAGGCTGGAGGTCTGCTATTTGTACATATGTCATATGTACCCCACTATAAGTATAAAACCTTGTATGAATATTTAATAGATTGCATAAACTATAACGTTACCTTTCTCCATATGGTCTGGAGGTATTGATAGAAGGAACATGTTTTTAAGACAGCTCCCTGTGAACACCGATGAAAGGGGGTCTTTCCTATTATACTTCTTGTTAGACTATTACATGATTAAAGCTTACAGGTTTAATGTCAAATATCTGAGTTACAGAGAACCTCATTATAAAATGCATGTAGGATATATAATTATCACAGAAAAGTGCCAAATTTTAAGGAAAAACGCCTTTTACAAGCCATTAGCCGTTCTTCTCTTCACTTTTCCATCCTGGGTGAATTAAATATCTCTCATTTATGTTTGGTGTTCAGATATACTGCAGAAAAAAATGAAATAATACCGACGTATTCTGACATGAAAAGATGTTACACTGGGAAATGTGATGTATTCTTCTCCAGATTGTTTAATTATCATTATCTTTAGATCTAGTTGTTAAAATAGAGAAAATAAATCAGGGTTATAATTAAACAGAAGCATTTAATGAGCTTGGTTGAAAAGAGAAGAAATACAGGGGGCTACAGACAGTATTTAATCAGCACGTCACTGTTTAAAAGGAGACTACTGTTAAAGAGAACCTGTCATGTTGCTCATTCATTGCACAAAGTTAGTTATTCGTGTTGGAAAACCCAATGATACCATGATATGGACATTCACCATGCACCTTCTCCATGCCATTACTGTATCATGCTGTCAATGTAGAGAAACACTTGACCTTCTTCCAGGGTGAAATACTCGGCCTTTATGGCTAATTGACAGTCCAAAATATTGATGATTACATTGGTTAGGATTTACACAGTGCACAAGAACTTATCACTTTGAACGGTAAAGTGACTTAATGTATGTAGGACTTTGCATTACTCCTGTACAGCTCTCCTCTCGAAGTGGATGTCCAATAGATGTTCATCGGTTGGATATTTGACTTTCCGTTGTGTGCTTTGTTCCTTATCTTGGAAGTCATCTGGTTTGGTCAGCCTCCTGGCCTCTTGGTCTGCTGGGTTGCTTTATCTTGATTGACTCTATACTTGCTCATCATCTGCTGGGTGGCAACTCCATGGTTGGCCATTTGTGTCTTGCCATTCCCATACTCGTGCTGGTTGAACTGCTGCTCCTGCTGTCTCCTCCAGTAATTCATGTCCACCTGCTTCTGCTTCCTTTGTTGCTTATTAGTGTTCTGCCCAGCCCTCTTAGATGGGTGCACCACCCGGCACTTTTCAATGCTGTTTTTGGGTGGTTACTGAAGAGTTGGGTCACAATACAGGGGCTGCCACTCACCTACAGATTCGTCCGCGAGCGTCCGATTCTGCTTGATGAATTAGGGCCTTAGTGTTTGTTCTACTTGTCCCCCATATGTATGGGGTCATAGCTAAGTTTCCTCCTCCTGGCTTGTCCATGTACCTTTAAAAGGTCTCCATCATCCCAATTCTGGTTGCTTTCAGCATAGCTTCCAGGATCCATAAGATATCTGTCTCCAGGATGTGTCTATATGTCTTCTTGTAACTTTCTTGTATTTGGTTGCTCCTGATCTGCTTTGATACTGTTCCCCTTCCGTTCCCTATTGACCAATGATTGCAGAACTTCCTAAACCTAACTGCTACTTTTTCTTCTGGTTCCATTGGTTTATTTGGCACCTCTCTATTTTTTGACTTCTACATGTCTATAAACACATCTTCTCATTTCCCTTTGGTACTGCATCCTCCTGCTTTTATTGACCTTGGCTTGTGTAAAAACCCAAAGTTCCTTGCTTGTCTTTTCTAAGGGAGCTGTCACCTTGTTAAGATTAGTTCCTCCAATAATCCAATTCCTGGGGGCAAACAAACACCGACCCAAGGACATAAATCATGCCTTCGAGGTGCTATTAAAGGTGAAGAACACCGCAGAAGTCATCTGGTGTATTAGTTGTAGGACCCTCAAAAAGATAGAGGTGAAATGAGCACATGTATGAGTTATTATTCCAAAGTTTATATTCAAGTAATTGTTCATTAACGTTTTAATGCCAGATAAACCATGTTTTTTAACAGGGAAACAAATATTTTTGATAGCTAACTTTGTAAAGAAAATAATGCAGTGTTTCCTGACATTTCCTGACATAGGGGAACCCTTGTAATAATTTTGGGTCTTCAGGGAACCTGTTCTATAATTACTATATCCACAGCTCATAGTACATTAGTGTGACGAATGCTTCTTACATTGCTGGCCATTGGGAAGAATGTCACCCCTACAGATAGCTAAAAAGATCATTGGTAACAAACTGCTCATTGTTCAATGGAATCCCCAGCAACCTCTGGAGGAACCCGGGTTGAAAACCACTAGTCTAATGTTTCCTATTGTTCAGACCTGACCCATAAATCTACAATAACAGGGAAATTATGAAAGCATCATTTTGTTGTTGCATATACTGTACTGTTTTAAAAGCATGATCATATATAATATTTTGTATTATTACATGGTGGAGAATCAAACACTGCCATTGAAACACATGGACCAGGTAGATTCAGGAGAACCAGGGACCCGTGAATTTTTCAGTTAATGTTAGATTTGCTGTTTTATATATAGTCACTGGGCCTGATTTATTCAAGCTCTCCAAGGCTGGAGAGGATACACTTTTATCAGTGAAGTTGGGTGATTCACTAAACCTGGAATTAATTTTTTAAAGTGTCTTGCTATTTGTTAGGAAATGTTTTCAATCTTAGACCAGAGCCATTCCAGGTTTGCTGGATCACTCAGCTTCACTGATGAAAGTGTATCCTCTCCAGCCTTGGAGAGCTTGAATAAATCAGGCCTATTGGATCAGCTACACTAAAATCTCAAGTAGCATTGTGATTTCAGCTGGACTAATGAACCCTACCTCCTTATAGTAAGGGAGATGGGGCTGGTATGTTCTGCAGTCTAGTAGGGGAGAACTGGGCAGGGCTGACAACACTGCTTAGAATTTCATGCAGCACAGGCAGTGTTGTCAGTTTACTACTACTGGAAGATAGGAGCTCATTGGATTCCTGCCAGGGTTACCAAGTATTTTTCTGTCCTTGTAATTTCTAAGAGACAAAACACAAAGAAATGCATGTATGGCAACAATGTATTACATTGTTTCCCAGATATACACTATTAGTTACTCATTCCTGCTTCTAGTGGCTAACCAAACTCTACATGGGTGGGGTTTTGATTAATCTTCCTCATATCAGTCATACAATAAATTAAGGTTTGCCAACCCATAAATAATCATTTAAAGTATACAAAAAATAGGTAGAGACATAGAGAGTTTTTTTTCGGGAATCATTAAATTATTAAACAATATTATATAAGGGTTTGAAGGAACCGTGCATTACATGCAATAACGTAAGTTTTATGCATGAGTCAATGAGTCTCTTTATTTTGACGCGTTCCGCCTAACTGGCTTCCTACCGGTAACTATAATATATTATATTACTATATCTATACAGGATTTACCTGTTATATATTCAACTATTGTACTTTATATTTATGTTAGCTATTCGTCATAAACTCCCCTGAGGAAGCCTGTTAGGCGAAACGCGTCAGCTAAAAAACAAGAGACTCATGGACTTTGAAAGTGTTTCAAGTCAACCAATTTTCTATTATCTATGATATAGGAACCTATTGTTTAACTTAACTTCCCAGGAAAACCTCACAACCTCAAAAAATCGGAGGCAGAGATAAAACTTAAGTTATTGTATGTCAAATATGGTTTATTCAAACCCTGTAAATATTCACAACAATAATATACTTTGCCAAAAAATTCCTCTGTCTTTCTACCTATTAATTTGTATAGGCTCTACATTAAATTCAAAAACAAAATAAAAGTGTAATCATATAAAAATAAATGAATCCACTGTTTTAGAGGAAATATGAAATAAACACTGAAAATTACACAAAACTCCCCGTAAAGCAAAGTGATGGTGGAGGAAGCAGATCCTGCATATGTAATGAAGACCTAGGTATCGCCAAAGTTAACTCCACCTACCCAACAACTGGATCTTTTTGTATAATACATAGCACATTGGCGGAAAAAAACTTTTGTTAGAGTTCATTCCATGGGTATTTCATTATGCAGAGTGATGGAAGAATGCACAGCCTATCACTGTCATGTGTTTACCCCGCACCCTTGCAGAGGACGCAGTAACTACTTCCAAATGAAGTTGCTCTCCAGTTATAGAATGAGAGGACAGAAACTCTGTGATTCTGTTGTTTGAGGCGGACAGCCAGGATACTCCGGAAGCCTTTCATGATTTCAGACGCTGTGTCATTTTGCCGCAGAGAGGGCAGGAAACCCACACAAGTGGTTTTTCGGCCCCCGGTGTGAAACTTTTTTTCCCAGATTTGTTGCACAGTCCTAAATGTCTCCCAATTCCAGACAGTCCCAGGATTTGTTTATTACCCTATTTATTGTACAGCACTGCATAATATGTTAGCGCTATATAAATCCTGTTTAATAATAATAATAACTGTGACCCTGGAAAAAAAGTTTTCCCGTAAATTTTGGGTTTTCAGAACTACCCAACCCAACTTTGACCTCTTCTGCTAATTTTTTTCCACATACAAGACCCTTTTTCCAAATGTCATATTATCTTTTATTGATTTAGCGCCAACATATTTCACAGAGATGTACAAAGTCCATTGTCATATAACTAACTGCCCAGCAAAGGGGCTCACAATCCAATGTCCCCCCATTGTCATATATCGTTAATACAATCTAAAGACAATTTTAGGGGAAAGATGTTTTTATGGTTTTAGAAAAGTTTAGACTTTGGTATGGATGGGATAGATTGAAGGCTTTAATAATAGTATATAATTTTATATTAAGGAGAATTTAGCAGGAGATGTGCAACGCACCAGGCCTTAGCTATAACCAAAATATTATATTTGGATGAACTGACTCTATCCAAACAACATATCTCTATAATAAAATAAAAAATAAATAGCTCAAAGCCGACTTTTTCTGCAATATTAGCAATTGCTCCATGCAGTACCTTTTTCTGCCTCTAGATGTCCTCATGCTGCTGACCAGTATCATTCAACCCACATTCTCTGAGCCCTATCCAATATGAGACTGGATAGTGAAAGAACAGCACAATGATGACTTTATATCCCATATCACATGAACTGATTGACTTTTTGTATTGATTCTTCCTCTCACATTGCAGAAGGTCAGATTTAGGTATTACAGTGCTTGATTCCAAAAAATACATCTAAAGTAGTAATGAATATAGTGTGAATATTATTGTGTATCTGCTTTCAGCTTTAAGTGTAACAGTGACCTGAGATTCCTTATAAACAAAACATTACAGCAAACATTCCTCATCTTTGCTAACCTCATCCTGCTTCAATAACATGTTTTCTCTCCTTAGCCATAGCATTTGGCTCTTTCTCAGCAATATGATGGTTTCTCTGCTGGATTTTTCAATTATGTGATGATTATTCTCTTACAAAAGCCACTTACCTATTTTTTAGTTCATCAAGGATAGCTAGTCCCTTTATAAATACATTACCTGGTCTTCCAACTATCACACATATATCATATAGACATCACATACAGCCATAAGTACATGGAAAGCTTATCAGAGTTCTGGTGATTCCATTGCAGGGAGCTGTATTATTATATCACGCAATGACATTTTAGGCAATTGTGCACTTCCAACTTTGTAGTACCAGTTTGGTGAAGACCCTTCTATGTTCCAGAATGACTGTGCCCATGTGTACGATCCCAGCTCCATGGTTTGAGGTTTTGTGTGAAGGAACTTGAGCTGATGTCATCCCTACTGAACACATTTAGAATATATTGTAATCCTGATTTAGAATCAGAACTTCCTATCTAACACCAGGACCTGACCTCATAAATGAGTGCACGTTCCAACAAATGCAATCCAAAAGGAGCATAAAGTCTTATAAAGTGGAGGCTGTTAGAGCCACAAGGGGAGACAATTACCCAACTTCATATTAATTCTCCTAAATTCAGCACCAATTGACTTCTTGGTGGTATGACACCTGGTGCCATTGTTCCACTTGCTGTTGGATGTCATAGACCTGCCCCGGGCAGCTTGAACTGGAGAGGAGGTCCTATTACATCTTGTGTCTTTATGTATCTATCTATCTATCTATATATTTGGTCTGTCTAAAGACTAAATAACAAGACTGATATAATAACTCTCTTTTATTTATTTATATGACAATTGTAATGCTTGTCCCCTTCAATATTCTCTCCATTCACAATTAAGCACCAATGGCGCCTTGTTCTCCACTGGTGGAAGACGTGGAGCAGATCCGTTATTGCTGTTTACAGATATCTGATGTTTTTGTCTTCATTGCATCCATTGACACAAAGCAAGTTCCTTTAATCACCGATTTCAATTTAAGAAAAAGAAAAAGTCTCAAGGTGCCAAATCTGGTGAATATGGAGGATGTTCCAGCGTAGTAATGTGTTTGTCGGTCACAGAAAGTGCTGTGTGAGAAGAAGCATTGTCCTGATGAAGAATGAAACCATTTCCCACATTTCTGCCGTCTTTTCCTGACTCCTTCTTTCAGCTTGGTCTTCCTTATAATAATGTTGGGTCACTGTTGTGCCTTCTGGAACCCATTCTTCCAAAATGACGCCTTCATGTCACAAAATACAATGAGCATGTCTGTGAATTGGACTTTTTTGATTCTTGGTGGTGAAGGTGTTTCCAGTGACTGTGGTTTTGTTTCAGGATCATACTGGAAGATCCGGGTTTCGGCACCAAGTGACGACTTTATGAAAAAGGTTCCAGCTCAAATTGCTGTCAAATGTCAGCACAGATTTTCCCTGCGGATCTTTTTTTTGTTCTGGTGTAACATTTTACTAAAAATATCAAGTTTACACATTGCTCAACTTTTACACTTGTCATGATTTCAGCACATGAGGGAAAACACAATGGCAGTAAACGGTGACTGGCAACGACCTTAACGGCAGAGAGTTCCGGCGTTTGTTGTGCATGTTTGGAGAAGTTTCATGTACAGCGCTGCGTAATATGTTGGCGCTATATAAATCCTGTTTATTAATGATAATAATAATAATATTAATAATAAAGTTTAATCATTCATGGCAAAGGATCATGGTCATCTCACTGCTTTGTGATAGAGATAGAAACACAGACTCATTATTTCATTGACAGACCCCGTATATATACATTTATAAATCGGGGGGCATTCAGGTTTGAGTTCCACTTGAACAATTAAATTTACAGTTTCATCATTTCGGATGATATAGAAGAAAAACACCATTGTAGAATTGTAGCTGTGGAGAGAAAAACATTGATGATTTGAGAACGGATAGAAAGGAAGAACATTCTTCACTGATGGGTACAAAATGGAGAACTTCCTTTATCAATAATTACAGACAAAGCTTTGTATATTTTCCGAATGGACAGAGTGGAAATTACATTAAAGAGTTATTTCAGGCAACAAACAAAAGCAATCAGAAAGCTTCTAATGTTACCCAGCAAAAACTGCATCAAAGTCAGACCGTTCCCTCGCTTTAACTTAGTCTGAATCCTATGTACCCTATGCGTGCATGTGTATTTTCACAGAGAAATGCATTTGCTATACTTGACCTTTGTGAAGATTCTGAAAAAAAGATAGAAAAGAGCTAGAAAGTCATTACTTCTCAGCTTTGTTCATGGTCGGTGATTCTGAAAACTTTGTCTCAAATTGAGCTATTGAGCTCTGTAATCCACAGGCAGTGACAAAGATGTTTAGCACTCCATCTGTTGTAGTGATCTGAGAATGCAAAATATTATTATGATAGACTTTATTTTTTACTGGACAAATAATTAATTATTTAAGAAAATGTGTAAAACCCCTTTACATTCCACAAAAAAAGTTGAATGAATGTGAAAGTGAGGGATGTGTATATATATATATATATATATATATATATATATATATATATAAATCCTATATGTGTACGGATAACATCTGGATGGAGGAGTAATGGCAATTGAAATATTTCATCAGGCGAATAAAAGAAAAATTCTCTACAACGGCAACGTCACATCATTCCGGTTATGAGTGCATCTGCAGTGTATGTTTTTACTGTTTACGAGTCTGTATTACGGGGAAGTAAACATGGACCAAGTGAACCCAAGATTGAGGACTGATATGACCTCTTCTGATTGGAGTGAACACAGCATGGAGGAATGATATGATCTCTAATCAATGGTGTGAACCCAATGGAACAAAATGTACCCTTCTGGACAAGGTGAACCCAAGAGTGAAGACTGATATGACCTTTCTGATTAGAGTAAACCCGCTGGGGACTGGTATGACTTCTACTGGTTGTCGTAAACCCAGCACCGAGGACAAATATGATCTCTTATTAATGGAGTGATCCCAAGACTGAGGATCAATGTGACCCCTTCTGGAAAAAGTAAACCAAAGACTGAAGACTGATATGACCTTTCTGTTTGGAGTGAACCCACTGTGGACTGGTATGACCTCTACTGGTTGGGATCAACCCAGCGGTGGGGATTGATATGATCTTTAAACAACAAAGTGCACCCCTGACTTCAGACTGATATGACCTTTCCGTTTGTGAACCTTGAGTGAATCTGTTGACCAGTATGACCTCCATTGGTTGGAGTGGACCCAACACTAAGGACTGATATGACCCCTTCTGGATGGAGTGAACATAAAACTGAGGACTGATATGACCTTTCTGGTTGGAGTAAACCCACTTAGGACCAAAATGATCCCTTTTGGACAAAATGAAACCAACACTGAAGACAAAAATGACCTTTCTGGTTGGAATGGATCTTCTGAGGACTGGTATGACCTTGAATAGTTTAAGTGAACCCTACATAGAGGCTTGATATGACTTCTAATCCATGAGGTGAACACCAGATCTAAGACTGATATGACCTCTACTGGATGGAGTAAACCCATTGACTGGTATGATCTCTACTTGTCAGAAAAAATCCATTGCTGAGGAATGATATGATCTTTTATTGATCGAGTGAACCCAAGAATGAGGAATAATATGACATCTGCTGGATGAAGTGAACCAAAGCCTGAGGACTGATATGACCTTTCTGGTTGGAGTGAATCCACCGAAGACTGGTATGATCTCTGCTTGATGGAATGAAGTCAAGACTGAGTCATGCTATGACCAATTGTGTTCAGTGGTGAGTTCCCTAATGGTGCCAGGAGCCCAGTGCTGGTTTCTGTGAGGTTTTCGGCATCATGCCATGGAAGCTCAGCATCACATGCGGGTGTTATTTAGTTTGCCTGGATATGAGACATCATTTTGCGTAACTACTTCCAAAACCCAGCCAACTTCTTTATTTCAGTTCTATAAGTCATGGCGGCTTAGCATCACAAGTAGATGATACCTAGAGTGGTCTACATGTCTCCAGCCTTGGAACAACCATCCTCCATCCTGATATCCATCCATGAAGACATTTTGGTATTTTCTGAATTTTTGTATTTGCATAATTCTTCCCAAGCCAGCCTGCTGATTGCATTGGGGCTAATGGCTGCTAAGTGCAATTCTGAGGCTGGGTGCCATGATGACTTCATGAAAGTATATGTAGCACCCTGCTGACCCTTCCGACCAGCAATGATCTTCCTTCACTTCGCAGGGACCCAATGGTGAGGTCACAAGGTCTAAAATAAGGTAGGAAAGATTTCATTTAACTAGCATGTTAATGAAGGGGGGCATCCTTCCCAATGGTCAGCAATGTAAGATTCATTCTTCCTATTGACCACCACACCAATGTATTGTGTATATAGTAATTATAGATGGGGTTCCCCAGAACCTGGAAGTTAAATTAAGGGATCGCCTATGCGAAATAGGTTGATAAAGGCTGCTTTATTCTAAGTCTTTTATGTTCAGCTCGTTTCTTCTTGCATGCAGTGACTGACACATAGGTAGAATCCTTTGAGCTGTATTTATCTCTCAGGTAGAGAAGTGTCTCTATTCTCTATTTCCAATTCTGTGAAATGTTCTGCCAAAAATCCTGAATGTTGTTCTTCTTTATGGAGGCGCCCATACAAATCTCTTAGCACATCGTAGCACCTGTGTCCATGCGGCTGTCTGATCTGTCATCTCCATCTGACACTTTTATACATTTCAGAATGTCAGCCCATTCATGGGTAAGGTGAATAATACTTTATATATCCCATGCTCAGATCACACATTTGTATGATCTCCCCATTTATTATTCAGGTACCCCAAAACATGTTAATAAATGATCTGGCATCAGAGTGTGCCAACCCTAAAATATAGATAATACAGAACTGCAACCAGGCAACAGTACCTGATGATGCATCAACATTGCTAATAATATTCTGCTTTATTCCAGATCAGCATCTCCTATTCCAAACAGCTACGGCCTAAAGCTGAACTCCAAGCAGGAAAAACCTTTAATTCAGCAATGTACTAATTACTAATCATTAAAGCCCAGCATTCAGTTTCAATCAGTTAAATAAATTTTAAACAAAAGATGCACAAATGTAAAAAGCAGACATAGAATGAGTAGAAAAGCCTGACTGCTGTCACAATGCTGCAGCAAATGATTCCTAATCTTTGTATAGAAGCAGTGGCGTCTCTGCTGTGGTTTGACACCCCCCTTGCTGAATTAGACCTATAGCTTTGCAGCAATACTCCTGCTGCCTGCTGATTGGAGGGTTGTAGCGCATACTCTGCACAGGACGTGTTGAACTTCTGCAGAGGGATTACTGCTTACTCCCAGAGAATGGGAACTTTTTGCAGCATGCTGGCACAGGACACATTTGAATTACTTTAAAATGATTGCAATTAAAGATATTTTGCTGTCTGTGTCCCCACTGGAGACAATTTGCCTCTTTATGTCTTGGTGACCTTTTACCACACAATGTGAAATACAAAAGTTGAGAATTTCCTAAAAAACTCCATGGTTTGACACTTCCAAGTGCAGAGCAAAATTCTGCAGCGTGACTAGGACAGGCAAACTCAGGGCAACCCTATTTTCACACAGCTGTGACCATGGCGCAAATGTTGAAAAAACACCTGCATGGCCAAAGTGTCATGTCGCTTTTGGCAATTGTGCCATTATAAGCCACAGCTGCATGCAAAAAGGAGATTCCCAACAACTCCCATTGAATTAAATGGGAGAGGTTGGGACTGTGGTTCAGGTTATAATACGATCCAGTTTTGGAACATTCCTTCAGATTAGGGGTCACATTTTAGGCAAGTAGATGGGTACAAAAGGAGTTATGATCAGGTTAATGGTTACTAGCCGGTACTAATACAAATTAGGTTTTTGGGTTGAACGGTTCCCAGTTTCACGTTGGTCATTGGGACTTTTTATATCAATCACTTTCAATATACATGAAGCTGAAGTGATTGATCTAATAGCTTGCCTGTAGTTCCTGACCATCTCCTGTACTAGCAGCTTTTTGTAACATTGCATTTACTAATTCTAATGTGTTTGGCTCCTGGAGGGGGGGGTCATTGGGTTCACTTGCAGTCCCCTTTATTGGAAAAGATGACTACCACTGCATCAGGTTGTGTTCTCATTTAGGGATCCAAAATGCTGGACCAAGATCATGAAGAACCCTTGGCAAAAAGACCAAAGTGACCCCTCTACATGGGCTGTGAGCCTCTCCATAGGTTGCAGGTCCTGATCTTTTTGTATTGACCCATCCAAGCCTCCCTGCCTAACCTTCTGCCCAGCTTTTGACCTTTGATGGTGATTCGTCAAACTCTTTTATGTAGCCAATATATAAATATAGCAAATAACATATTATAGTTGTTCATAATACTGTCAACTATATAGTGACCGGCAAAGGTGAGGGCACCTCTGCTCCAATGGTATCTTATGGTAATGCTACCGTATTTGGTAATGGGATTTTCACTTTTTTAGGATATGTGTGCAAGACCCGAGAGTATTCCCAAACTTCAGGTCTTTTGGAAGACTATTATTTGGCTACAAGGAACCTTTATAATAATGACTATTGATAATTAAAGTAAAAAATAATAATTGGACATGATAATTTGCTCTGATACATATCTGACTTGTGGAAACACACTACATGGTCAAATGGTTTTGGATATCTGATCATGACAGCTTTATAAGCTTGGGTATCCCATACCTAAAACAGCTTCCATTCTTCTGAGAATGCTTTCCATAAGGATTGGAATGGATCTGTTGTAATTGTTGCCCATTCACCCAAAAAAGCTGATGGGGAGGTCAGGTATTGATGTTGGAGGAGAGGACCTGGCCCACAATCCATGTTCCAATTCATTCCAAAGGGTCAGGGCTCGATGAAGGACTTTTAGCATTCTTCTACAATAAGTTCCTCGACTTCTTCAGCTGGTCACATCATTTCTATATGGAGCTGACTTTGTATACATGGGCACAGTTATGGTGGAACTGAAAAGAGTCCTCACCAAACCTCGGCAGTACACAATTACCTAAAAGACTTTCCCATAGTATCCCATAGTATTAACCCTTCATTAGTCTTGTGCACATTTATCACAGGAAATGTATAAACAATACAGTGATAGCCACAGAATGTTTGGAATAACTCTTATTCCTTACTAAGATGCAACAAAATAGACTGGAGGTCTAATCTTTAACCCTCTGACCCTATATGAGAAAAACTGATTATAAATTCTTTCTCTAAATTCTTCAATTCTTTCTCTTTGTTTTCAATTCTTTCCCCAAATTCTCCAATTAGTTCTCGTTGCTTTCATTTATTTCCCCAAATTCTCTAATTCTTTATCTTTGCTTTCAATTCTTTCTCTGAATTCTCCAATTTTGTATCCTTGCTTTCAATTCTTCCCCCAAATTTTCAAATTCTTTCTCTTTGCTTTCAATTCTTTCTTCAAATTTTTCAATTCTTTCTCTTTGCTTTCAATTCTTTCTCTATATTCTCACTTTTTTTCTCTTCGCTTTCAATTCTTTTTTCAAATACTCCAAGTCTTTCTCCAAATTCTCTAATTCTTTCTCCAAATTCTCCAATTCTTTCCCCAAATTCTCCAATTTTCCCCAAATTCTCCAATTCTTTCTCTTCACTTTCAATTCATTCCCCAAATTCTCCAATTCTTTCTCTTTGCCTTCAATTCTTTCTCCAAAATAAGGTCTCTTTGAACCCTAGTAACCCAAGGTGCCCAAACTTTTTCTATGACTGTTAATAAATAAAACAAAACCCAAGCTCTTCTATATTAATGAGACATAAAAAGTAGAAACCCTTCTCTATCTGCAGTGTATATAAAGTATGCATTGCTTCTTTTTAATAATCCTGCCTTCCCCAGCTTTTATAACAGGAGGAAGTTTCAGACAAGCCTGCAGCACTTGGTGTAAAATACATCTCTGCAGTACAAAGTTTTCATTAACATCCCCACTTAAAGGGCGACATGGGAGCCTTATGGAAGAATGATCCTATTTCTCCATCATGCTGATGGGTATCTTAATAGCCGGAGAATTAATCCCCGGCTTGCCAAAGCTGCGGAAGAAAAACTCTGACTGTAAAACGTAAAAGAAAAAAAAAATTGCACATTATTTAGGTGATTACCGAGCGTAGGCAGAGAGCATTCTGGGGGGGAAGGAGAGCGTTTTTGACGTACAGGCACCTTGCGCGGTGTACTTGGCTGGTGGGGTGACCGCAGGGTCACCTTCCAGAAGCCTCAGGGGCGACCGGTGTCACATTTAATGAAAATAAGTGAGACCGACAGAAGCGGCGAAGATCTAATCAGTGGGAGTTGAAGGGGACTAGGGGGAAATAAAGAGGAAATATAGAGAAAGCTGGTGGGAGATAGGGAGATGGGAGAGCGAGAGAGGGAGATGAGGAGATACAAGCGGAAAAAAAAAAAATAAGTGAGACAAAAAAAAAAAAATAGTACAGAAAGGGAGGTGGAGGAGAGAGGGCAGCTGAGGGAGGGAGACACAGGGAGATGAAGCAGGAACAAGACAGACTGAGATCAGTGAGGATCAAGCCACAGCCAGGGATGTAGACAGCCAGCATCCGGGGCCATTTCTCAATTTTTAGCTGATCACCTCCACCGGCAGAGCCCAAGAGGAAGCACTGAAGACATTATCCTCAGTGCATGCTGTCATTAGCAGCTGGAGGGAGCAGACTCCTCGTCCCTGCCTGCTGGAGCAGACAGCCTGACTGGCACAAGACAGCAAGGTGAGCCTTGGCCAAGCCAATCTTGTCATGGTGAACCCGTACCCTGTTATTTCCATATATTACCATGCCCCGGGAACTTTCCAGATTACCTGGGATTCTCCCCCATGCCAGGCTACCTGTGCCATAGTTGTCTGTTTTGTAGCCTATCCACCCTCACCTGGCATTGAGGACTTCTATCTGCCCATTGGCTACTTTTATTATAATTTGACCCTTGGTGTTGCTTTATATTCATAGACGGGGGGGTTTGCACCTCAAAGAGGATATTTTGGGGTAAAGGTAGACTTTGGCCACCTGGTTGGAGTTCTTAGTTATTTGTGGTTGGTTTGGCTTTACTCAAGCTGTCCAGGGGGGTGGTGGTGGTTTTGTGGGAGTGGGCCGAGCTGGGAACTCTGGTTTTCAGATTTGTTAGGAAATTGGGAAGAGACGGAGCTGGGAACTCAGGTTCAGGGAGCTCCAATCAATGGGAAGTAGGCGGAGCCAGGAACTCAGGTTCTCAGATTTCTAATAAACCAAGCTAGGGGTTGAGCTAGGAACTCAAGTTCAGAGAGCTCCAATCAATGGGAAGTAGGCAGAGCCAGGAACTCAAGTTCCCAGATTTCTAATAAACTGGGGAAGGGGTGGAGTTGAGAACTCAGGTTTGGAGAGCTCAAGCAAATTAGAAGTGGACGGAGTTGGAAATTCAGGTTGTGGGATTTCAAATTAAAGGGTGAGGGGGGTTGTAGCTTGGAACTTGTGTTCAGAGAACTCAAATTAAATAGGAAAGCGGATAGAGCAGGGAACTCAGGTTTAGAGATTTCAAATAAAATAGGGAGTGGGGGTTGGGTAGTGCTGGGAACTTTCCAGATTAACTGGGATTCTCCGCCATGCCAGGCTTCCTGTGCCATAGTTGTCTGTTTTGTAGCCTATCCACCCTCACCTGGCATTGAGGACTTCTATCTGCCCATAGGCCACTTTTATTATAATTTGACCCTTAGCGTTGCTTTATATTCATAGACGGGGGGTTTGCACCTCAAAGAGGATATTTCGGTAAAGGTAGACTTTGTCCACCTGGTTAGAGTTCTTAGTTATTTGTGGTTGGTTTGGCTTTACTCGAGCTGTCCAGGGGGGGTGGTGGTGGCTTTGGGGGAGTGGGCTGAGCTGGGAACCCTGGTTTTCAGATTTGTAAGGAAATTGGGAAGAGACGGAGCTGGGAACTCAGGTTCAGGGAGCTCCAATCAATGGGAAGTAGACAGAGCCAGGAACTCAGGTTCTTAGATTTCTAATAAAACTGGAGAAGGGGCGGAGTTGAGAACTCAAGTTCAGAGAGCTCCAATCAATAGGAAGTAGGCGGAACCAGGAACTCAGGTTCTCAGATTTCTAATAAACTGGGGAAGGGAAACTCAGGTTAGGAGAACTGAGTTGGAAACTCAGGTTAGGAGAGCTCAAGCAAACTGGAAGTGGACGGAGTTGGAAATTCAGGTTTTATGATTCCAAATTAAAAGGGGGGTAGCTCACGACTTATGTTCAGAGAACCCAAATTAAATGGGGGAGAGGATAGAGCAGGGAACTCAAGTTTAGAGATTTCAAATAAAATAGGGAGTGGGGGTTGCTGGTGCTTCATGTTTAAAGAGCTCAAATTAACTAGGCAGTAGGAAGAGCTGGGAACTCAGGGTGAGAGTTTTCAAACTAAATGTGGGGTGGGAGGTGCGGGGAACTTTCCAGATTACCTGGGATTCTCTGCCGTGCCAGGCTATGCCATAGTTGTCTGTTTTGAAGCCTATCCACCCCGGCTAGGGGTGGAGTTGGGAAGCCAGGTCCAGAGAGCTCAGGCAAATAGAAATGGACGGAGTTGGGAACTCAGATTTTGAGATTTCAAAATAAATGAGGGGGGGGGGGGGGGGGAGATTGAATCTTAGAACTTTTGTTTAGAGATCTCAAAAATATAGGGAGTAGGTGTTGCTGGAACCTCAGGTTTAAAGATCTCAAATTAACTAGGCAGTAGACAGAGTTGGGAACTCAGGTTAAGCAATTTCATATTAACTGTGGGGTGGGTGGAGCTGAGAACTTTCCAGATTACCTGGGTTTCTCCACTGTGCAAGGCTACCTGTGCCATAGTTGCCTGCTTGTAGCCCCCCCCCCCACCTTGGAGTCTTTGGAGACTTATATCTTTCCATCTGTCCACTGGCTGCTTTTATTATAAGCATGGGTATGGTTTACATTCGCAGACGAAGGGTTTGCCCCCCATAGATAATATTTCAGGGGATGTGTGTACCTTGAAGGTTGGTTCTTAGTTACAGTATTTGTAGTTATTTTGGCTTTACTGTGTCAAGATGGAAAAGAATCCCAAAAGGAGAATAGAATGGTTATGTAGTGGTTGTGGCAGAATGGGCGGAGTTGGGAACTCAAGGTCAGAGAGCTCCAATAATTGGGAAGTGGGCAGAGCCAGGAACTCAGGTTACGAGAGTTCGAACAAATAGGAAGTAGGCTTAGTTGGGAACTTAAATCAAATGGGGGGGGGGGGCTGTACCTTAGAGATCTCAAATAAAATAGGGAGTGGATACAGCAGGAACCTCAGCTTTTAATAGCTCAGGATAAAATAAGGAAACAAGAAAAATAAGGAAAGGGTGGAGCTGGGAACTCAGGTTTGCAGATTTCAAATTAAATGAGGGAGTGGGTGGAGCTGAGAACTGAGATCCAGTCATTTCAAATTAAGTCTTGAAGTGATGTAATATAAGAAGGGTCTTTGAAGTGGATCTAACTTGATGACATTTAGTTTGCTATAGCTCTGAGTATTCATTACTCATTGTATTTATATATATTATATATTGTATGATATTATATTAAATTTTATTATATTGTATTATATTATATTCATTATATATATATTATATGATAGTTACATGGCTCCAACATTGAAGTGTCCCTGGAAAGTTGTTGGTGAGTGTGCCCAGGAAATGCTTCCCAATCACAATGTTACCCTTATTGTATACTCATCGCACAAGGTCTAGTCATAAAGCGTGAATCTGACATTCACTATAACATGAAGAGAACCTTCCAGGTCCATGTGTTTCAATGTGAGTAATTGATTCTCAGTTGATCTACCGGTATGAGTGATACTATACTGTACAGAAGAGATAAATCAAAGCAGACAGGGCTGTGTTGTGTGGCAGAACTGTGTAAATCTCAGGGCTGAATGGATACAAATCTAAATCCTTTTGTGTATTTAGCTCTTAAAAGCATAAAAGCAAACTTTTTTCTGTGAGATAAAAAAATGTAAATATTAAAGACCTGCTCTCTCTGGCTGGCAGTGCCAGTCTTCCTGATAGATTTGGAAAAGATACCCAGAGCGGACTTTGAGGAGGTTGATTATAAACAGTTTAAAGAAAACATTTCACAATGATAACAATGATAAAAAAATTGGTTTTGATCACAGGACAATTCAAATAATGTCTGCTTGCTTGCTAAAAGAAACATTTTGGCAAATTTGTGAGGTCACTTGAAGGGACATGTAGGTGTGGGTGGAAATCAGAGTACCCGGAGGTAACCCACACAAACACAGGGACCTAGCGCTGCAAAGGCAAGAGTGCTAACCATTGAGCCACTGTGCTGCCCTTTGCAGAGAGCTATCTGTCCTTAAAGCTTGTGGCTACAATTCATGCACCATTGACAACGTCTTCATCTGTAGCCACAACATTGTGCTGTAGAGAGCTGAGGTTACTCTGCTGCCCTCTAGTGTTCAGCTAGAAAAAAGTCTCTACGCAAATTGACAGAATAAGTGAATACTTACTTGAGGTAAAACTTTTTTAAAATGTATTATTCATATCTATCTTCCTATATTTATATATCTTCAATAAATATTCTTTGGCATACTTACTTTAATGGGGGGTTCCCCATGTTCCCCTTTTTTATGTCCTAGCCTCTCCTGTTCTCAGTCTGCCATGCTTTTGTCAACGTCCCTATCAGGTCCCAACCTTCTCCATCCAACCCTGCATGGGGTTTGTACTCCAATCTTAGGACAACCAGCCAAGGTCTGGGATGGGTGACAAGGTTGGGCAAGGGCATGGAGGGGGCACCCAATAGGTGTGAATGCCCTGAAAGTATTTCATAAAGAAACCATCATTGTCCCATAAGACAGATGTGTAAAACTGTTTAGAAAACATTTGAGAAAAATATTCTGCAAACATTCAACCTTGACGTTACCATAGAGATGAATGCCTTCTTTCCTGGGTGTCCAGTATGGACGCCTCGTGGCACATTGGCGTTCTTATATAATGATGCCACTTCTCAATGCCTTACTGTATACTGCATGGGCGTATAGGACCATTCAGAGGTCAGTGATGTCATCCGGGTCTGCCAATCACAAGCCTCTCCTCTGCCTTTGGCGGTATGCGTCAGCCACTCACAAGGTGACCGTAGCAAGGATGATGTTTTTTCAATTAGTTCTCATTGGCTGAGGTCTTGCAGGTGTCAGCGGTCACCACGGTGATGTGAGGCTGCGTCATTTGTTCTTCAAGTTAGATTTAGGTGATTTAAGGTGCGCGATGGAACTATGGCAACCTGGGAAATGGACTTAAAGGGGAACTATTGTCATTTCATAGTTTTTTAAGTGTGTCAATAAGAAAGTCATTAGGGTAAATGTTGTTATTGTGGTGTAGGAACAGAGGTTGTTATGGAACCCATCTTCCCTCCTTGTGGCTACTGTCTGGTCCTGGGAATATATAATTGTCCGTGTCCCCGGGCTCCACCTCTTTCCAATTCATGGCCGATACCAGGACTTGCCTTTTTTTCCAACATTCTCCACCTACCTGGGCTCATCCACTTCCTGTACGGGACTCCATTGACCTGGCCGACCATTCTTGACCCCAACAGTCTCTTGTACAAGTCTCATCTGCATCTACAACATCATGCACAAATGGTTAGAGGCAACAATGAAAGAGGCATTCCATTTAAGGGGCAAGATTGTCATCCCTGGGGGCGCATTTCCTAACTGGAGGGGCCTTGCCAAAAATTCACACGGGAGCCCATAGATTTATGGCTATGGCATTGCCGGTCTGGTTTTCTCCTGCAAGGCTCCATTAGATGTCTCCTCTCTTGGTGACAACACTCCAATGCTCCTGTGTTGTTGGGTCTGTGAATTGAATGAAGTCTTCTAAAAAAAAAGAAAGCAAAGAAGGAGGACATTTTTGGTGATCTCCTGCAGTTCTTTTTGGCATACTATGCCTTGTCCTGCACTGTGCTTCTGTGTATAGTGTCCATCTTGGTACAGACAGGGTTTCCTTATTTAAGAGCTGCACCCCTGATGACTGGTGGGGGAATAATTAGGATGTAGGAGAGGTGGAGGAAGCTCAGATCCACAGAATGAATGAAACAGAAGCAGGGAGATCCTTGCACTAAAGGTCCTCAGATACAGCTTACCCTTCAGCAAGGTGAACAGTGAGCATCACAGTCACAGGTGTTGTTTCCCTGCAGTTGGAATGCAAATCAGCGAAATTGACATTGATTGTGTGGTACACGTGGCAACTTTTGGGGGTGCCTTTGACTGACCTTGCCTTGCACTGCAATTTTTTGCATGCACCATGGCCAGATGGAGATTTTTCTTGCCAAATTCTGCATACCTCTGTATCAAGCCCATTTAAAAAAGTTTGAGTTTTAGACAAGGGAGAGCAGTCCCAGAAATTTTACCTAGTAGAGCCCAGAATTTCTGTTGGCGGTCCTGCATCAATGTGAATAGCAATTGAGCCATTTGACTGTAACGCCTTTCATAATGACCTCTGTTTGACGTAAAGATCAGACTTGAGGGGCAATATTGAAATGTGTAAATGTTAAGTTAAGAAAGACCTGTGGTCAGGGACCTCATGTCTGTCAGTGGGTGATGAGTACAAATTGGTCCCGGTAATTGTGTTTCCGGTGGAGAGAGAGCGTGTTGTCGTATTGTGGTTTGTGGGATCTGAAACTGTACTACCTTAGAATTTCAGGATATATCTTTCTGTGTCCAGTGGGGGCCATTAATTGTTGACTCTGCCTTTACAACCTTAAAAAAGCATGGGCCATGGCAAATATGGTCACCAGAAACTATGTGACAGGGGCTTTAGGTCACATGATAAAACTTGGGGTCTATTTATATATATATATATATATATATATATATATATATATATA
>NC_092863.1:99104687-99107614 GCF_032062135.1 Pyxicephalus adspersus | reverse complement strand
ATATATATATATATATATATATTGTTACTGCTCACCATATTAAAGTATGCAGTCACCCTCTTTACATTCCCCTTTCAGCTGGAAATAAAAGGGTAGGGATGGTAATTAAATGTAATTAAGAAAATAAAGCATGGAACTTGTATGACTAGTGAAGGATATTAGTGAACGCCTCTTAGCACTCCCCAGACATCAGGCGGGCTGCTGCACGATTCATAGTTCCGATGTTTGAAGTCGATGCTTTTATTGAAACCACAGGAATTATTTTATAGAGGCTGCTGTTAGCTTCCTGTGGAGAATCAAGGCCGATTAACCCCTTGGCTGCTGAGATGCCAACAGTGGCAAAACCTCCAAATCCATTACTACACCAGATTCACCATCTCCAGGATAGAGGGTAAATTTGTCTCATGTTTTATTAATGTTGCTGTCTTCTGGTATATCTTCTGGCTATCATAGTGTTGATTGTCTAGAAAAAATAAATAAATATATCTATATGTGTGTGTATATATATATATATATATATATATATATATATATATATATATATATATATATATATATATATAAAAAAAGTAGAATAAATGGGGGGAATAAATAAATATATCTATATGTGTGTGTATATATATATATATATATATATATATATATATATATATAATAAAATATAACCATCAGCTTGCTGTATCATATTTTGGTCCCTGTACGTGCAAAGGCTCCATCTAGTGGTCATTACTATAACATGATGTTTGATTAGCATTCTTTCTGCAAGTGTACTGTATGTGCAACCAAAACTTTTTAAACTTTTTTTCATATTAGAGGGGAAGGATTAGAATCCCTTTAAATGTTATCTGCGACTGGCATTACACTGTTACATCCCTCCTAACTACAGCTGGGGGTTCTTTAGGCTTGCACTGAAATCTCACCAATTATTTAACATATACCAGGCCTGGGAAGAATCCTGACTGTAATGGGTTCCTGGGCTGGAGGATTGGTCTTATTGAGAGAGTAGCTGCAATAGGTTTTGGGGTTCATTTTTTTGTTGGGGTTATCTGTTATTTGCTATTTGTACCTAAGACTACACAACATTTAGGGTGAGGTCATATGGACAATGGGGTTGACTGATTCCTCACAGGGAATGAATCGGGCTGGTAGGGTGTGGTCTACTACTACCTGCTTATCTAAACAACACAAATTCTTGTGTCTGTTGGTAGTTGGGGTGCCCAATGGCTGGCACATTATCAGCTGATTGGAGCCACCTGGGAACCTCAGGTCCCACCACCCCCATGCTCTTCATTTTAAAAGTAAACTCAGGAAACACAGAACATTCCAAATTTTACTGTTGTCACCAATACAGAAGGCAAGGGGAAATCTTTGCATGCTCAGGGTCCAAAAAAAGGAGGATTCCCCTTTGTAGAGATCACATTCTATCACTTATTGGTAAAGCCTTGGGACAGGAAGTAAAGGAAAATCGCCTCAATTGGACACGAAAGGCAAATACCTGTCAGAAGTTGTAATTCTTTCCTATTTTTCTATTTTATTTAAAACTAAATTCAAAGTTTGCTGTAAATAGATTTTAAACATTGAGTCCCCAATCCATCCTCCAAGTGATCAGGGGTCATATAATATTTTAAACTCGAACGGGGGGGGGGTTATCTAAGTCACTGTGTCATGTTGAACTAGATCGTGTTCCTTTTCACAAATTTTTGTGGCTCTTAAACATTCTCTACTTACTTATACCTCCTCTTAATTTGTACAAAATTATTTTGATATATTATTTTGAATTATTATTAGGTAGCCTTTATTATAATCAGAAGTGTTGCATCCAATATTGGACAGATAAGTATAAAGTAAAAACAAAAGACATTCAGGAACAGCTGTGCCATTTCTTCAGATAGCCCATGGTGCTCTGGGAATCCTTTGTCCTTTAGAAAAATATTTAGTTTGTAAAACACATATAAAACAATAGAGGTATGCCGTTTCGGATCTTTGAGTATACTCTTTGATAGCCCCCTTTTATGGAAGGGGGGGGGGTTCCTGAGCAGTACCCCCTTCCCCAGTGCCAAGGTGATATGTCCGCCCCTACACATACAGTTTCCATTTAGGCACACTGGATATCTGAGCTCTAATTGATAATTTATTGTGCTGTCTGAAGGTCGATACAAATGCAAAATTCTTGTTGCCACAGAAGATTGTTTGTGAATGTCTCTCGTGAAAGTTCAGGTGTTACAATGAGGTAATTTAACAATCCACTGCATCAGTGTCATGATGTATAGCGCCACCTATTGGTGCAGACATCTTTTGTTTATTAGACGAGCAGAGTTAAGGTTAGGGGTTAGGTATTGGGTTGGCTAGCTAATGTTAGGCTGTGGGGTTTAGGTTGGGCATTGGGCAGGAGGGTAAAGGACAGGTACAAGGTAGGAAAAGATTCAGGTTGGAAAACAAGAAGGGGCATTAGGGTTAGGCAGCTGACAAGTAAGGGGAGGTAAGGTTGGGCACTAGGAAGGAATTAGGTTTGGGCACTGGGCAAGGGGGGGTAAAGTTAGGCACCAAAAAGAAGAAAGCTAAAGTTTGGCACAAGGTAGGAAGGGGTTCCGGTCAGGAACCAAGAAATTATGGTTAGGCACCAGGCAGAAAGGGCAAAAGGTTAGACACCATACAAGCGGGGTAAAGTTACACGCAAGGAAGAAGGACGCTAGGCTTAGGTGTCAGGAAGGGGTATATGAGGTTTATGTAACACAGTGGTATGGGATTTCGCCACTGGTGGCTTTATATGTCAATACAATGGATCACAATTCCTGACTGCGAATAGGTCCATGTCAGATGAAAGAATTGCCAATGAGTGACCAATCAGGTACCCCACGGGAGGCCTTACCCGCACACGTTGGGGCACCCTTTGCTCCCCACAGTAGGGCACCCTTACCTCCAGGGGT
>NC_092863.1:99102691-99103363 GCF_032062135.1 Pyxicephalus adspersus | reverse complement strand
GAGAGGACCCTGCCCCGAAGAGCTTACAATCTAAGAGGGGGAGAAGTAGCACACAATAGGAGGGGGGATATGTAGTGGTGGGAAGTGGTGAGGGATCCTGCCAGAAGAGCTTACAATCTAAGAGGTGGGGGAAGCATCACACAATGGGAGGGGGGAAGTAGTGAGGATTTAAAGAGACAGGTGAGTATAAAAAGATGGGTTTTGAGGGCTCTTTTAAAAGTAGGAGCAAGCAAAATAGGACGAGGAAAACCATTCAAGAGAGTCGGGGCAGCTCTAGAAAAGTCTTGGTGCCAGGAGCAAAGCGGACAAAAGATCTGTTCTGTGGGACAATTGTGCTTGCACACTGCACTACGACTCACTTCCGGCTCTGGATTCAGGAAGAGTCAATCAGATGTGACCATGTGACACCTAAATTAGGGTGAACAATGGATGCCAGACTACATTACCCAGCATCCCTGTTCAGATCCAAAGTTCAAAATTTGCACCAATCAATATCATTTTAGCATTACTTGGGCCTTGAAGCACAGCTAGACAGGTCCTTTATAGCAGGAGAGACAGGTGATATACCTCCTGCAATAAAAAACCTTATGTGCCTTATCATAACTTTTTGAAAGACACTCCCCTGTCCCTGTTCTTTTGTGTCCCCCATCATCATTTCCTTTCATCCTTTCC
>NC_092863.1:99089695-99101584 GCF_032062135.1 Pyxicephalus adspersus | reverse complement strand
CCCCCCTCCCCCCATCAAGCCTCCATCCTGCACACAAGCAGCAGGGAAGCCCCGTTCGTATCTAGGAGGCGTCCGTATGTCGGATGTCCTTAACGCGGGGACTACCTGTATATATTACATCTTCATGAGCTGAAGATCACAGTCATGAACCTAACAAGGATGATAACGACATTACCAAGGTGAAGGGATAAATGACATAGCTTAATGAATGCAGAGAACACTGTGCAAAGAACACCCAATTATGTGCAAGAAAGAATATAAAAATTTTGGATTGAACTTGATTGGATAATTAAAATCCACCGAGTTCTCATTTACTAATAGATAACTCACTTTGCTATGTGAACGGCCTATTTAGTAAATCACCGGCACCGGGAAATTGTTTTAGATTTTTATCTGTTTAGGATAAGTTTATCATCAGCTGATCACGAAGGAGTTAAGGATATCACTGAATGTCGCTCACACAACGGGCCGAGGTCGGTGCCGGTGACCCCGGACAGCACAAAGCAGGAAACGCCATTTCAGACACCTGCGCTGTCACACATATAATGGGTGGGGGTCGCCCCGGTTTGCTGACTTCAATTCATTCTCTTTCCTGTGTCATCTAACCATTGTGCTATAAAAAAGTTTTTTCAGCAATGAAATCAAAAGTCCTGTAGAGGCTGCCGGAGTCTTGTTAGTTGGAGACTTCAGATATGAGATGTGATCTCGGCTCTGACCCGGGCCAGGCTCACTATGTGATATTTCCTATTAATTTAATGATCGATAACAATGTTGTATGGTTGAAAAAATCCTAAAAAGGGCTTTTCTTTTTATCATTCTAATTGATATTTTGGGAAAATGTCTATTGATCATTGATCAGACGAGATGATTTCTATTTTTAATATTCTTTTTTAATAGGGATCAGAGATGGAACATTGAATATTTGTAGGTGATCATTATATTAATTAAAAATGCCATTGAGAAAAGAATCAAATAGTGTATGCATAGCTTTAGGTGAATGTAACCAAATTAGACTATGATATTCTTATTGTCTTGTATTTGTATAGCGCTGGCATATACTGCAGCTCTGTACAAAGTCTATAGTCATGTCACTTACTGTCCTCACAATCTAATGTCCTGACATAGTCCCAGGCCAATTTGGATGCCAATCCCCTATCAGTATGTATTTGTATGTGTATACTGGCGGAAATGCAAAGCTCACATTCTAGTTCATGCTGCCCAGAAAAGCCACCATACCACCTATGGTTTCCTATGGACCCAATGGATGCCCAGGGGCCCCAGGTACAACTTTCTTGGTTCTGCAGCAAACCAGAGAAAATGCTCAGTTAGTTAGAATTGTGCACCTACTGATCTCTTCCCAAGGGTGAATACATTTCAAGGGGCATTCCATGCCAATATAGACAAGGCATGGTCTGTACCGATTGCAATCCTTATTAAAGTCAATCTTTGGGACGGAGGGGGCAACAGCAGAGCTGCTGCCTTGCTTAGGTCCCCAATAAATAATGGATTCCTAAAAGTGGAACTTTAGTACTTCTCTGGTCTTTACAGCACCGGTACCATACATCACAGCCAGGTCAGTGACCTCATTTTTCTCTGCAAAAAGGAAGCCATAAGGCTTGGTCACCACCCCGTCCTTAACTTCTGATAGGCCAGGAATAAAGTATCAGCAGACTGATCATCTCTTTCTTCTCTCCTTGTGTTCCTTGTCAGCACATGTGCAAGCAGTGGATTCTGATTGGCTCCCAACATCTCTCTTTGGGCCCGATTTATTAAAGCTCTCCAAGGCTGGGGAGGATACACTTTCAGCAGTGAAGCTGGGTGATCCAGCAAACCTGGAATGAATTTCTTAAGTCAATTGCTATTAGTTAGCAAATGTTTTCAATCCTGGACCAGATCCATTCCAGGTTTGCTGGATCACCCAGCTTCACTGCTGAAAGTGTATCCTTTCCAGGCTTGGAGAGCTTTAATAAATCAGGCTCATTATCTCAACTGATGATTACAGGCTGAGGTTATTATTATTATTATTAATAGTATTCATATAGCACCAACATATTGCTCTGTACAATAAATAGGGGTTGTAAATAACATACAGATACAAACAGGATGGGAGCACCCTGCCCAGAAGAGCTTACAATAGGAGGGGGGATAGAGATCAGAATAGATTCCAAGACTTTAAATTGGCCTTAGACTATGTAAGGGACATTAGATTGTAAGCTCTGAGGGGGAGATAATATATAAATACAGGATAATAATACATGCATTTAACAATAAATTCTTTTTTTATTAATATATAACTGTTGCACAATATGATATTTTATTATTATTTCTCTGATTTATTGTTCTGAGTTTTCCTTTAATCATAGAAACAAAGCATTTTGATGAAGAATCCGTAGGCCGCTCCTCGTTAGCGCACGCTGCTCATTAATTACTCTTCTCCACCATGGAACAGCTGTGCGTCCAGATGGAGCAGAGTGACTGGGAAGGCAGCAAGTGACACCAAGGTTTTTGTATTTCGTTCCGCTCACATATTTGTTGGTGGAAAATATGATTGTGCGATCCGGCGCTACATGCCAACAGAGCAGTGTGAAATACAATGCGGCTTCCAGTAGCAGGTCGGTTACCCGCCGGTTATCCGCGACGTGGAGTTATTGAGGGCGATGAAACTCTGGAAGGTTTATAGTGCACACTGGCTGAAGGCCCATTAACAATGAATGGTGTCATAGGAAAGGTATGCGGACTGCTGGTCTGTATCTTCCTTGGAAAATGCTAATTTCCTGCATGTCATGCTGATCCCTGGACTTCAATATATCCCCCCTCCTATTGTATGATACTTCCTCCACCTACTAGATTGTAAGCTCTGCGGGGCAGGGTCCTCCTGTGTCACTGTCTGTATCTGTCTGTCATTTGCAACCCCTATTTAATGTACAGCGCTGCGTAATATGTTGGCGCTATATAAATACTGTTTAAAAATAAAAATAATAATAATATTAGTATATAATGAATGCCTGATGGGAATACCTGTTCTGGGTTTCTTTTAAAGAGGACCAAGCACAGATATTGGATTTTAATTCTTACTCCAGAGTCCATTCCTTGGCACAGCCTGTCCATGGCATTACCTTCTGTGCAGCCCCAGCTCCTCTGCCCCTCCTCCTCTCTCCCTGCTATATTTGTAGCTGCTGGAGGAAGAGAGAAGGAGAATACAACAGACTGAGCGTGCTGGGGCTGCCGAAAGCCCGTCCATAGTTGTGGCTTTATATACCGCACAATAAATATGTCAAATTCACCGCCACCGCATGTGAATTGCAAACGCCTTTTAAAATGCAACAGCACACTTGTACACTTTACACCCACCACGACTGGTTTGTTGCCACTGAACATTATCATGCCACCCCAATGGCACTAAAGTCCTCAGGACCCCCATTGAGGCCCCTACCAATGGATCCAATAGGCAGACCCAACATTACTATGAAGCAATATGAGCCACCAAAAATAAACCTTCCTTCTCACTTCTTTTTCATGTAAATTGGAGCTTGAGCTACTGAACGCTATTAACAAGTTTTGTTTTTTGTCTTTTTTTCAACAAAGCAGATATATTAGGCACATATGTCCATGAAATGAACCCAGATTGCTGCCGGTTGTCTGGAAACAAAAATACAAAGCAGTTTTTAACAATGAGCAAATGGAAAACTCATGAACAAGCAGCTTGTCCTGCATGTCGACACCAAACATCCTTTTAAACTGCTGCAATGGACTTGTATACTTCAGACCTACCACCGGCCAGTTTCACCACTTTTTGTAATCATTGAATGTGAAATTGAATGCCACATTTGCATTGAAGTCCTCAGTACCCCCATTGAGGGCCCTACCAATAGGCAGACCCAACATCACCATATGAGCCTCCAAAAATGAACCTTCCTAATATACAGTGAAAATGCAGACTTGGGACCTGACAGTGTTATAGTAATATTTGGGTCAGGACACAAGGTAGGACGTACCCTGGGCCACTTGTTATCCCCCGGCCAGTCGAATATCCTCAGCAGAGTCCATCTAATTGAACAGGTGCACCTGTATGTAATACCTGAATCTGTGACCTGCGTCTGACCTTACCATTGGTTCCTCTCCTTCTGCATATGTTATTTGGGAAGAGACATCCATCTTGAGTGGTCATGATTATTATTACTCACAAAGTCTCTAAACTCTGTTTTCCTGAAGAAGCGGGTATAACTGCGAAACGCGTAGAAACTTTGTACTGTTATGAGACTATGTGACATGCTATATGCATATGGAATGTATACCACTGATATATCTGATTTAGATGTCTTATTGTTAGACAGTTCTATTTTAAACTTGCTTTTAAATACAGGAAAAAAATGTTGCTTGATTTTATCTATATGCCTCCATTTTTTTGGAATTTGAATATTTGGGATGTGGCATGCAATTTTGAACTTTATAAGGATGTATTTTTCAAAATCTGACTAGAAATAACTTGTCCTGCTATAATATTTGGGGCAAATAACTTTTTGGCTAGATGGAGGTCTGGTGTTCTGATTGTGAGTGGCATCCATGGACACACGCCAACACACGCAACTAAGGCATCACTGGGCCCTTACTGGACCCAAAAAGTGTGCAAAGACCCCCCCTGACTTCAGTCTGACTTTCCTGATCCAAATTCTCTGGATCAGTACATATTGGAGGCAGCAGGTTAGCATTTTAACCAATCGGCTAGCATTTTCGTCCGCAGGTCACCCCGATTGGTTCACCTGAGCGTCTCGCCGTTAGAGTGAATCTTGCACGATTCATTTTTGGTGTTTTTGCAATGGTTAAAAAGAACAGCGCTGGAGCCGGCCTTCTTTAAACAAGGGATGAAGTTTTTTCCCAGAGTATTAAGTGAAGCTGCACAGCTGCTGTTCAAGCAAACTGCAGGCAAGATGGGGTCTCGGCGGTAATGTATATGTCATGCCTATCAGGCTTTGGAAAAGGACATGCAGCATGCTTTGTGCGCCATCCTAAAATAGACGTGGTGTAAAGGAACGTGATTAAATCGTCTGGGAATACATGTTGTGTACATTGAATACAGTCTGCAGTCCTTCTACTACAAAATGCTCCATAATTAATAATCAATGAGTGATATTCGCACATACATAAACCTAAAGAAATATAAATATAGCCAGCCTTAAAGGGGAACTTCATTTGCTGCAAGATTTACAGCAACTGTTAGGGGTCAGTTATATGTAATAGATAACGTAGAAGAGAGTACAGGGGTCAGGTCTATGTAATATATAACATAGAATAGAGTGCAGGGGTCAGGTCTATGTAATATATAATGTAGAATGGAGTGCAGGGGTCAGGTCTATGTAATATATAACGTAGAATGGAGTGCAGGGGTCAGGTCTATGGAATATATAACATAGAATAGAGTGCAGGGGTCAGGTCTATGTAAGTGTGGGAAGGAAGAATGGAGCCCAACTAGGGGTGGCAGAGAACAAAATAATAATAGAGATAGAAGTAACATGCTAATTATATATTAGGGTCATGGCTCTGTATTGTATGCAGAGAACTAAGTCCAGGGACCGCACCCTTGATCTGTGGTCACAGAGAACAATGGGAAGTTCAAGACGCAATTCTGGACACAATGGGGGGGATTTCCCCATATACATCAGGCTGAGAAAACTGCTGTAACTTGTGCAAAATACCTGCACAATTGTGCTCCCTCTATACTGGAAATACTGATCAACTGACATGATTGTAACTTTTACTATCATACAGTACATGAATCAACTATTTGATGATGGTTTTACTATTATCAGATTCACTGCTAGATAAAATATCGATTTACACAATCTGGGGATTAGGGATAAGGCTAGGCACACTTTCTGTATGACCTAAACATCACCGTCGTCCTGGAAATTGGTTAATTTGGCCAATAAGGCGATTCCTTTTTCCGTTGCAAACCCCAAGCCCTTTGTTTGGGAAGAACTTTTCGGGATAAAAAGTGCTGCGGAGGAGGCTTTGGGTGGGACACTGGATGATAGCGATAGGGGGAAGGAAATGGCATCATCAATAAGAAGTCACTCCTATATGATTCTATTCATTCACATATCTCCCATCGCACACTTAAAAGCCCATTGTACCAACAGGATGGACACGGATTCCGGGAGGGTGTACAAGTGATAATCGGGGCTCCCTTGTGAGTTGTAATACTTTTCTTTTTCCACTAAAGCCCCAAGTAATATTGGTTTGGGTTTTCGTGTAAAAAAAAAAAAATAAGTATTTAGTATCAGGAATGAGTAATGGTTTCCCATGATCAATCACTCGGACTTCATCCACCATGGACGTGAATTGTGATCACTTAATGACGTGTTGTTGTTGTATGGTGCACCATATGCAATCTATCACAAAGGATCACCTGAGTGTGCCCCATGTCAATGAAACTTATTATTCTGGTTTTATTATATAACAAACATAAAGCTAAAATCTGGAGATTAATAAAAGGATGATTTGTTTTTTTTTCACAGCGGTATAGCATATAAAGCCAAAATCGGAGGCTCCCTATGCTTGAATGAAGAAACCAATATCCAGTTTTTAAAGTTGTGATCGCCGCTTTTGAGAAATGCAAACAAACATCACTGATCTCTGTTGCGGCCGATAATGTGCTTTAATTTTAAATTAGAAAAAAGCCTTCTGGTGAGATGTATTGTGATAATGGATACTTTATCAATATGGAGTTTTAGCAGAATCGCCATGTTCCCTGTTAGATGGCGATTCTGCTAAAACGCAGTGATATGGTCAGCTCATCGCCACTTTAAAAGTTGGGAAAACTGTCTGTAACTCTTTGTCCTTTATTTAGAGGCCTCTTAATTCTCTACAATGGGGTCCCTTATACCAATAAAGCAGTGAGAGGTTCTAATTTTATGACCCATTCTATCCAGAACTACACATGATTTAATAAAACGCTCTAGGACTGGAGAGGATACACTTTTATCAGTGAAGCTGGGTGATCCAACAAACTTTTCTTAAAAGTAATTTGCTATTTGTTATCAAATGTTTTTAATCTTGAACCAGATTTGCTGGATCACCCAGGTTCACTGATAAAAGTGTATTTTTTGCAGTCTTTAAGAGCTTTATTAAATCAGGCTCAATGTTTGAGTGGGAGTTTTACTTTAGACCTGACTATATGAGATCCTCCATTTTGCATTACTGATAAGAGGTTTTCATGCAGGTTACAGCGACGTGCCATGACTATTTTAGTGCATTGATTGATTTGACACCCTAATGGGTGAGACGCTGGGTTCAGATCAGGATCCCGTGATTCTGTGTGGCTCCCTGCGGCTGACATCTTGGCATGCGCTCGGTCAGTCACTCCGCAGTTTATAAAGAAGCATGCTCTGCAGATTTGACAGCAGGAGGCACAGAGTGGCACTGGTACTGATCACTTCTGCCCCTATTCATTCTCTATGGGGATGCCACAGTTAGAAGCTACTAGATACACAAGGCAGTGGATCCCAGGCATGAAGAAGCCGTAACCGCACTGCAACCTCAATGCCAGTCTGAAGGTAACGCACCTACAAGGTGCCTGTGTTGCATGCACAATGCGTTATTCTGCATCTCAGCAACAAACTTGTGGGTGCATTTGTGGTCTGTTATGATGCATTAGTACCCCAATGGGCTGCATTATTGCATGTTAATGTGCAACATAAGATGCATCAACACGTGACAGCAAACGCTGCATAACACAGCACAGATGTGCACATTGTATGTATTTAGAGATGGAAGAATGGGGCAGTCTGGGTAATATCTGCAGGTTGGCCGCATTATTTAGCCCCTGCCAAGGTCTCGTTAGCAGACTAATCCGGCCTATTAAGTTCATTATGTTTCTTGCATTTCTTTCTGATATCCACAAGAGCAATCAGACGCCTCGCTGGGACTTTCCTGCTCCCCGTCAGAGGTATTTTAATGAGCAGATTAGGTATCAGGTACATGGGCGTTCACCGCCATCTCAACCCGGCTGAATCTCAACGTGGCGGCCCGGGCGAGGGTTGCACGGAGTGACACCATTGTCTAATCTGGGCTCTCCTGATACTCAGCCACACTTATCAAACTCAAACAAACCCATTCACAGCGACTCCCTTCTTTATATTTCCAAGACCATGTGTGCAGCTCGATCAGGGCCTGGGGCCAATGGGCCTGGAATAGCTTGGTCAGATTTCTGCTTTTTATGAGGCATTGCTTAATCTACAAGCATGGCCTCCCATTAAAAAAATATATGCTGGTTCCCCTGTACCACCTTATTCAGTTTCCTGTGACTGGTGACAACAACCCCGCAATGCTCCATAATTCATTTTGCATGGAGCCAGCTCACTGCTTGCATCAGGGCTGACGGCTCCGGAGAGGAGAACTGAAAAAGGAGGCTGTGATATGTTTAGGAAGCTATGTACAGCACCCACCAGGCCCCTCCCACCAATATTAATCTGCCTTCATTGCATAGAGAAGAACAGAAACCTATCACTGATTCCAAAATATGATATGATGATAATGATAAGGACAACAGGAGGAACCAGGGAAAGCAATATATAAGCAAACTGAAATTCAGATTTAAACATCAAAACCTTAAAGAGGAGTTAGGGTTCTGCTTTGAAAACTGTGCGATCAGGCAGGATTTATATTGCAGAAGGGACATGGCCTATATACTTACCTGCCTGATTGCTATGTTCTTCTTTAGCTCAGAATGTGATGCCGGGATATGTTGAGTTTCCTGGCATTCCCTGGGGTTGCCAGGACGGAATGAACTCCGGTATGAATGCGTGAGAGTTACGTCAACCCAACAGAGCCAATCAAGATGGCCAAAAATTGGGAAACCGGAGAGGAACAGAAGAAAATTACGACAGGGACAGGTGACTGTTAAAACATTGCAGTCAGGCGGGTAAGGTATTTTATTGCAGGAGAGGATTGCAGCACCTGCCACTGAATAAGGACAGGTGAGCATTGTGATCAGGCAAATATGTTTTTGTTATTGCAGAAGGGCCATCACCTGTCTCTTCTGCAATAAAGGACCTGCATGGTCGTACTTTTATAATTTTTTTAATTTTAGGAGTCTCCATTCTCTAAAAGCTGAACAGCATACCCCAAAAAGCTGACCGGATTTATTTATGGGGACAAACCAATGTACAAGTTATTAGACATGACAGGTACACTTTAAAGGAACATTCTAATTTTTAAATAACTTTTTAGACTTCTGTGTCACCCTCCATGTTCTCATTGCCAATAAATGCACCAAAAATGTTTTATTTTTCCTGAAAACCATCTGAGTTTCTCCCAGGCAGGGAAATTTTGTTGCTTTTCTGTTCTTGAAACTTTTTTTTTTCTTTTTTGTTTAATGCTGAAATGAAATCTAAAAATACGGCCCCAATAAACCAGCAAACGATCATGTAACACCTACGGTACACCACCGGTCTGCAGCGAGAGTTGCCTGGCAACCGACGGAAGGTGGGAATCGCGCAGCTTAAATCAGAAACGTTATAAGCTATCAAACCTGGGAAGGTGAGAGTGCCGGGATTTACACAGCCATTCATCTACTACTGATCTCTATGGGCATCACATGGGCACCTGAACCCTCTGCCCAGAACATGCAGCCCGGGCATCTCTGCCTCAGGGCATATGTTTATTATTAATAATGTCCAGGACTAGAAAATAAAAAATGCCAGGTAAAGATTTAATGCCTAGGGCTAGATTGTAAGCTCTTCGGGGCAGGGTCCTCTCCTCCTCCTGTGTCACTGTCTGTATCTGTCTGTCATTTGCAACCCCTATTTAATGTACAGCTCTGCGTAATATGTTGGTGCTATATAAATCCTGTGTAATAATAATAGGGAGTCATGATGGCTCAGTGTCCCCTTGCAGCATTAGGGCCCCAGTTCTTGGCCATTGAGTATGTTTTTCCTGTGTTTGCATGGATTTCACCCTGAAACCATGATGATAGGTGAATTGGGCATAGTTTGTGGAACGGACATTATATTGTGAGCTCCTCTAAAGGGACAGTTAGTCACATGACTATGGACTCTGTACCCCGCTGCAGAATATGTTGGTGCTATATAAATGCAATCATGATGATAATGATAACTTTCACTAGAGTGCCCTTCTACCCCCAAATCCCCAACTTTTTTTAGGTGCCATCCTGTTGGGCAGATCAGTCATGTGGCAGGATTCAAGGGTGTATATTGGGGGTAAAGGGGGCTTAACACCCCAGGTTTGCAGGATTAAATGGTGCTGGGTGTCTTTTACAATAAAAAAAAAAAAAAAAAGCACTGGATTAGTTAAGTCTGCAGAGGACAGCGTCAGAGATAAGGTAAGTATAGCAGCTGCTGGAGATTAATTTTTTTTCAAACAAACTTAAAACATTTACTTCCTATTAATACTGAATAAGAAATAGATTATATTTAGAACAGGTCATGTGAGCACTTGTCCACCTGTCTGCTGGCAGGTGGCTGCTTTGTCGGAACAGTTACCGTTTACAGAGCACAATAGCTCAAGCTGAAATTATATCCAGTTTAGTAAAGGAGTACCTCATCTTGAGAACGTGTCCTTGTGCTCCCAAAACATTTATGTTTAATATTGTATCCTGACAAGCAGTGGAATGAAGAAGAATCGCTTGCTTTGTATTATTTACCGATGTTCTCTAACCATGCCGAAAATAATAAATCCCAGGACTGTTGATTTGGGTATTATTACTAAAGAATGTTCAGGTACAGTTACTCTATTTTAGGATATATATATACCGGTAGATGGTTCAACCGAGACCATGTGACCAGTGCCAATGCAGCAGTCATGTGACTAAGGAGGTTTAGGAATTACCCCTATTAATGAGGATGTTCAATAAGAATATAAAAATCTTCGGATGCAGGACACTCCTACATTAAATGCATGAAAAAAAGCCAGATTGTTCTTTCTTTTGAATTCTACATATTATTTCCTTGGCCATTGTTTCATCCACGCATTACACAACGTCTCCGTCCTTTCCTTCGTCCCCCATACTGGAGGCACTCGGGTCTGTGGCAGGCCGGCCAAGGCTTCATCCATTATTAATAAGTGTTCAGAGCTTGTTGGAGACACAGAGACATCACACCCTCTGTATTCATAAATACAGGTAGTCCCCGGGTTACATACGAGATAGGGACTGTAGGTTGGTTCTTAAGTTGAATTTGTATGTAAGTCGGAACAGGTACAATGTTTAGATAAACGCAATTAGGACAGATGTTTGTCTCAACATCGTATTTAGGAGTCGTCCCTATGTCAGATGTCCTTAAGCAGGGGACCACCTGTATTATTGAAGTGTCATTAAAATAATAAATAGAATATTACCCTTCCAAGGGGGGTTACCTCTATACAATACTTGATCTATACAACTAGGTACAAATATGAAATATTGGTGGATGTCACTATATGAGGGTGGCTAAATTGTGTCTCCATGGCCCTACCTGTGCCTGTTGTAGCCACCTTCCTGGGTGTGTTACTTCAAAGCCTGCCCATGCCTAGCTGATTGACAGGAAAACTAGGAAGCAGCTTGTGTGTTGTTGGCTGGCCTTTTACCTTGTAGGAGGTACCAGCACTTCATTGGATAGGCAACTTAACGTGAGTACCATTATAGGTGCACTGCTGAATCTGAAGGTTAAGGACCAGCACAATTTGCATGTAGGTCTGAAATTATGATATTTGTATAGGCAGTCCTGGATTGAAGGTGATGAGGATGGCAAAGACCCACCCATATCCATAACAGTGAGGAAGAGAGCACCATCTGCTGGAGGAGAAAGGGATTACATTGAAAGTATTACATCATATTACTCTACTCTTAGACCAGGGGTGTCAAACTCAAATACACAGAGGGCCAAAATTAAAAAC
>NC_092863.1:99073805-99089398 GCF_032062135.1 Pyxicephalus adspersus | reverse complement strand
TAGCAACCCTATTTCATAGCAGCGGCGGGCAAGCTGTAATTCATATTTAGGATTCCTTTGGGGGCCAAAAAAAAGGATGTTGCGGGCCATATTTGGCCCGTGGGCCAGAGTTTGACACCCCTGCCCTAGACCCCTGCCCTTTACTATTACAGTGTGTGGGTCCAGCACATTTTTATTAAGAAATATTTAGCTATAAATATTACTTGTAATTGATTTTCATGGCCTTATTTATGGGGTTCACAATCTGAGCCATCAACCAAATTACTGGATTTGCATCCCATAACACAGCGCCATCTATTGACTTTAAAGTCCGAGCTATTAGCTGCTATCCCAGCATATTCTGCACAGGGACAATTTGCATCACATTGGACCCTTCGTATGATTTCTCTTCTGCAGTTCCATAAACTGGCTTTACTCTATATTACTGTATATCATCCTCGGATCACTTAGCAAGACAACTCCATCAGGTGCATTTACTTTGTACAAGATCCTCTGCTGATTTCACAGCCTATATGCCGAGCCACAAAGCTGGAAATACAAAATGTGCTCTGGAGGCAAAGTCTGAGGGCCCCTTTATTCTTGTGTGGCATGGCATGCTATGGGTGGTGCATGTATTTGTATGGTTCAATGTATTTGCTGGATTGGGTCCCAGGTTCAAATCTTGGCCAGGACACCATCTGCATGGGCTTTGTAGATCCTTCCTGTGTTGGTGTGCCCAGATGGGTACTCTGGTTTCCTCTCACATCCCAAAAACATGCAGTTAGGTTAATTGGCCTCCCCTAAAACTACCCCCAGGCTGTGTTAATGGCATATGACTATAGTGGGGGCATTAGATTGAGGGACAGCTAGTGACATGACTATAGGCTTTGTACAGCACTGTGTATTGTGTTGGCGCTATATAAATACTATACTATATTATTAATAATAATAATAGCATGTTTGTGCTATACAAGGTATTATATTACTAGTGATTGGCACCCCAGTACACTTATGTATTGTACAGCTCAGTGCGCCACAACAAATCTGCTGTGCATTGCTTTAACATTGGATAAAAAGTGTACCCTGCTGGTTTTACCTACTTCACTTTTTCACAAGTACTTCCTACTGTTAAACAATACTTTTTTATAGAGCTCAATAGCTCAAGCTCACGTTTACACAGCATGACTCCTCCCCTTTCCTCAGTACACCTCCATCATAGTTAATGAGAGAGTGTCTGAAAGGAAACAGTTCCTGCTGTGCTCTCTCCATTGTGCTCTAGCAGTCCCGTATCATGGTCATCACCTTTTATACAATATAAATCTTTATAATAAGGATTTCTAAATAGGAAATAAAGATCTAAAATTTAACTTCAAAAAGAAACAGGCCTGAAATCATGATGGCTTCAAAGATCTCCATTGTATGCGGAATATGAAGAAGAGAGGAACGGTTCATGTGAAACAGTCTGAATCAAACACAGATGTTGGCCGGCGACTCCCTATTCCAAAACATTGCCGCTGGATAATGTTGGCACTCGGTGCCCGGCGTATCTGAACAGTAACATAAACAGAAAGTCTTTGCTGTGCCATGATGAAAACATAAAGTCCTAGAGCAGGTCAGGGACCTGGGGCCCATCAGAGGAAGTGAGGGCCCACCACATGCATGAGTTTTGCTGCAATTTTTGTAAGGCACAGAGAGTCAGATGATCACAAGTACCGGTAGTTGTCTGTGACCATAAATATTGGTCCAGGGTCCTCATAGATTGTAAGCTCTTCGGCGCAGGGTCCTCTCTTCCTCCTGTGTCACTGTCTGTGTCTGTCATTTGCAACCCCTATTTAATGTACAGCGCTGCATAATATGTTGGCGCTATACAAATCCTGTTTATTAATAATAAAATAATAATAAAAAGTGCCCCGGTGGACCAGTCTGACCTTGGTCTTAGATCACACAGCGGGCAACCCTAGCACAAGCAAGGACTTCAATATCCAGCATATGGCTAACTGCCGATATGGACAATAAGCTGGCATGCCGCTGCACATTCATCCTGTGTGCAATGTCTGAATGCCTGGTGTTGGGTTATAATTTCCTGGAATAAATGCCACCCCAGGCGTCTATTCCTTAGAACTACTTAAATCATGAATACAAGGTAATACAAAGTGCACTGATCCTGTTTTATCCTTGTGTTCAGCTAACCAAACCCACCTCCCCTATTGCATTGCTTAGAAGGATCTGCCATGGCCATTGTTTGGTTACATCCAATGCTGCAAGGGTGAATGTCCTGGGCGCCCCTGCACATTACAGCTCCATAGACTTCTATGGGGCAATGGCAGAGCCGGGCCAATTTACAACTCAAGCAACAGAGGGCTCGGACATTGGATCTCAAGAAATATACAGACATAGATGGAGAAGGGGAGATTGTTCAGGTCAGGAGAAGGAACGATTTTTCCTTAAAATGCATTAGTATTTGGCCATGTGATTTCTGTCCGAGAGCTCACGTTTGTTGAACTTAGAGATCAAATGGTGAAAGCCAATGTATTATGGTAACAGGGAACCTAGAAGGAAAGGATGAAAGGAAATGATGATGGGGGACACAAAAGAACAGGGACAGGGGAGTGTCTTTCAAAAAGTTATGATAAGGCACATAAGGTTTTTTTTATTGCAGGAGGTACATCACCTGTCTCTCCTGCTATAAAGGACCTGTCTAGCTGTGCTTCAAGGCCCAAGTAACGCTAAAATGATATTGATTGGTGCAAATTTTGAACTTTGGATCTGAACAGGGATGCTGGGTAATGTAGTCTGGCATCCATTGCTCACCCTAATTTAGGTGTCACATGGTCACATCTGATTGACTCTTCCTGAATCCAGAGCCGGAAGTGAGTCGTAGTGCAGTGTTCAAGCACAATTGTCCCACAGAACAGATCTTTTGTCCGCTTTGCTCCTATATACTGTTTATATTCACAAATCAACCTGATTGCTATTAGAATTTGCTTTGGTTAGTTTTGGGTTCCGTTGAGCTTTAAGCAATGTCCCTGATGGTTTATAGTTCATGGTTGCCTTCATTGCCTGTAGATGACAGGTACTCTTCAACTAATGGATGCATTTTATGAGCGAATACAATAGCCTACTGATTATTTTCCTGCTTGGACTTAAATAAAAGCAGCGGGCAGAAGCTCAGGCAACGTCTCAGCTTAGAATAAAAGAACGAGGCCTGCAATTGACGTCCAGTTGGCACTAGAGCAAATGGTTCAGAATCAATAGGAAAATCAATGGTGATGCGAGCGCAGCTGACTGGAGAGGACGCCGGGCACCTGAGCAGCTGCAGCGCACACACACAGGCGCTGCCACCCCCCTGCTGCGATGACAGCAAACAGACACCGTCTGCTCTTCACTGGAGCTGTAAAGGTTTTGTTGTTTGAGCAAAAGTGTTGCAGGACCACGGAGAGTCCATGGGGTGTCTTCGTGCCTCTTGTAAAGGGTGTCCTGCCATGGTGGCAATCGTGTTTTAGATTCACACTTGTGAATATGATCAGAATGAAAATATTATTATCAATATGCGTCCATGGCTGAATAATTTAACCCCATGTGAGATCATTGGCTAAATGATTATTTCCGTCATAGGCCTATCATGGCGCAATGAGATCAGCAATTCTCAGCCCAGAACCCTGCGGGATGCTAAATGCAACCTTGGATAACCTGATGGGATCCAATGACAAACAAGTGGCTTCCTGAATTTTAAGTGCTGTACGAACGTCAGATGTATGATGGATTACTGACGCTGGAAATGACCTTTAGAGGGGAGGAGGGGGGATGACCTCCATAGGAAAGCACGGCAAGTGTTCCCGATCGGTCTTTCATCAATCCACCAAAGCGGAATAATGAATAAGGCCAGGATCTGCTGGAATTTTTGTCACTACTGGTTGATATAGGGAAACCTTTCTTCACCTTCTTAACATGGGGGAACCTTTAAAATGTCGTTCAGGTCCTCAGGGAACCCCGGCTATATTTACTCTACCCACAGCTCACAGTATATTAGAATGGTGGTCAGTGTGAAGAATGGCTCTTTTATTGCCGGTCATTGGGAAGAATGTCACCCTTACAAAAAAAGGTGTCACCTAAACTGACCTGAGAGGTGCAAACTGCTCATTGTTCAAGGAACTCCCAGCAACCTCTGGAGGAACCCTACATTTCCATGGAATCCTGATAGAGAAACACCAATCTAGTAGGACAATTTTACTGGTAGGACCCATATATCTTTTATCTGGCAGTATCCTAGCTCTTTGTATGGATTGAGGTTGGTGAACTTTGGAGGAACCCGGCTGCTTCATCTTTGACCCTTAAAAACCCCTTTAACCCAACAGCTTGCAATCATCTTTCCTGCAGTCCACCATACCGGGAAGCCCTTGAGAATTTATCACCTTAATCTCACCAATTCTTGTAGCATTCTGCTCAGGCTTTTACAATGCACGCACATATCCTTGTAGAGTTACATCATTATGATGGCCACAGGATTGGAGGTCACACATTGAGGCTGATTTATTAAAGCTCTCCAAGGTTAGAGCAGATGCATTTTCATCCAGCAAACCTGGAATGGATTTTGTCAAAGTCATTTACTAGCAAATATTTTGAAGCCTGTACCAGATCTATTCCAGGTTTGCAGGATCAACCAGCTTTACTGAGGAAAGTGTAATCTCTCCAGCCTTGGAGAACTTTATTAAATCAGGCCCATTGGGAGATGGTGGTCCTCTATGAATCAATGGACATTCTTTATCAGAGCTGTCTAATGGAGACTCAGAAATGGAAGTTTAGAGGTCCCCAAATAATGTCCCAGTTCGGCAAGCAATTTCCCCAGAGACAGGAATTAGGAAACTTTCCCTATGCTACCCCCAAACCACATTGGTTCTTCTTGTTGTCATACAGCTCGCCTTTGCCTATTCCTGGATTCTTGGGGGAAAGAAAACCATGCAGAGTTCCAGCAGGTGAACCATTTTGGCTGTCAGCTTCCCATTTTTCTTCTGTTCTCTGCTTCCATGCATCTCATCTCTACTATCAACCACAATACTCATCATTCCTAAAGCATACCCTTCCAAAAAATTTAAAGCCCACGTGCTTGTTCGCTTCCTTGCCCAAGGACCTCAACTACCTACAAAAACTCTACCTTGGTCCCAGTTTCTGAACTTTCCAAGAGGTGTGGATGGCATCAGCTCACCAATGCCACTTGGAATAGCCTGGCACTTGGAATCCCATAAGGAATTGTCCCCCCGCCCCGAGTGCACTTTGGTGGGATTCTGAGTGCCCAGGAAGAAGTGGTAAGCCATGGTCCCATCATCTGTGGCTCTCAAATGGCAAAATTAAAGTAAGGTTTATTTTTTTTCATTATCTTTAGATATTTTTTTATTTTTGAAGCTAAATTTGTTTGAGCGGAAGGGGACCTGCGGGAACGAGAACATTGCATAGAATGTCTGCTTTAGGGAGACATTGTGACCTTGGAATGATTTTTAGTAATATACACATTATATTTTTGTTGCCCAAAGCAATCATTCTGCATCCGGATAGCTTTAAAAAAAATCCCCAATGTGATAGGACCCAAAAAGTAAAGCTAGGTATGAACGTATTCTTCTATATAAGCAAATATATTACAATAGGTTTCCTTTTTTTCTGTAAATAGTTTTTGTTCCATATTACTTCTACATAGAACAGAAGTGCTGTGTTTTCTGGAGTCACCTGTGAGTTCCGTATTGGCTGGGGATGCAGTTATTTGGACCTTATAAAGATCCATAGCAACTGCACCGGACAGCAAACAAATATCAGCTCCCTGTGTTTACCATACAAGCCTGGGGCAAATCCAACGGGCAAGTGTAAAAATAACTTCATCTTCATTTCCTCTGCTTCTCCATTGTACAGCATTATTCCCTCACCTCCAGGTGTTTATTTATTAACAAGACGATATCTGGACATGGAATCCATGGACGCTTGCGGAGAGCAATTGTTTTTCCAGGCACAGTCATTCACTATAATATAGAAGATGTGCAGATGATTTATTAAATGGTGTCAGAATTATTTAGAGGTATATAGGACGTATTTATTGTAATATACATTGCAAATTGCTCTTCTTGTCCCTCAATTTCCAATAAGGCAATCTCATAGAATAGGTGAATTGTATATAGGCTGTGCTTAGCCCTAAAAGTCAAGAAATTATTAACAACTATTATATTAACAATATGAAACCAGAAGAATACATAGGAAAAAAACACAATGTAGGCGCTATGGGGTCCATGGCTATTGATTCCTATATACATATAAAACATCATCTGATCTTCACTGCACCACAATGCATGCATAAAAAAGCTTCCATTGCCCTGCAGTGCAGTTGCTTTTTGCAGAATAGGGCCCTAAGCACATTACCATACCAATCAATACAAAAATTAAAACACATTCAACAATTTGTATTAAATCCATAGTTATTGTTTTATACAACTACAAATATATGTAAAGCAATGCCGCTGCCCCAATGCACCTCTGTGGTCCCTAACTCCAGACTAGCAGCCTCTCAATTTGGGAACAAGTTTTTGTCCAATCACCTTGTGACAACCTTTACACTTAGCCTAGTGAATGTGGTGAATGTTCACTTTGTATAGAATACCCAATCAGATGCAAAAAAAAAAATTTTTGGATAGTCGGATTGGATTGGATAGTTGAATCAATCAACTTCATTGACTAAGCTAAGTGAAACATTCCTAATTATTTTTGCTATATGAACAGCCAGGGTTCCTTTAGAAAATTCTGTGTACTTGCCCTGTCTGTGTGCGTCTTTATTTTGCTACTCATATATTTAGTTATGCAGTAACCATTTTTGCTATGGGTTTTTTTGGACATTTTTTCCTCCAAAATTTACCCAACTTTTACCCATATTTAATGAAATTCTCTGATCTTCTGCATTCTGAGACAGCTCGGCTCTATGGAAGCTTCGGACCAATTCAGATGTTTTTGTATTGATGTTATACCCAGTTAGGACTCGTGTTCTGTTACATTGTGGAGACTTCGGCAAGCTGTCAGATGTAGGAATATGAGAAATTTCCTATTAGTATAGGGAGGGGTTCTATAGGGATCATTCACACCTAACGGCCCCCCAAAATTCTTTGCAATGCCGAGTATTGTACCGTCTGTGCACCACGGCTTCCTCGGTGGTAACAGCTCGGTCCGAAATGTCATTTGGCCTTTCTTCTCAGATGCCAGTTATGGAAGTTTACCAAATGGCACCCAACGGGCATCTGATGTATGGGCATAAGTATGATTATAATTACCAAGGGAGGAGCATGCATGCCAGTGACTGCCTTCAACCCTGGCACGTCTGCTCCACCCTTAGTAATGTGCCGTTACATCAGATCCCATTTTTGCCAAAATTAGGCCCAATTTTTCCATTTTGTTTCCATTTAGTTGAGATGCCCCTGCCTCTGCCACACTTACCATACCCACCTTACCACACGGCAGGCCATTCCCTTACCACCATACATTGCCATTTATATTATACAACTTATAAGGTCTATTAATCGAAATAACAATCACCAAACATTCTGTGCTGCAGAATGGATCTTTGTCCTTGAAACACATAGATCTGGAAGTTTCTTCACTTAAAAATGCTTGGTGAATGTCAGATTCACTGTTTATAAATAGACCCAAGACCATTAAAACAGCCACAGTGCAACTGGTACAGCTCATGCCAATCTCTGACCATTTACCTTGCCCATTGTACCATCTACCAAGTCGGCGTTTTGCCACACACAAAACAAAAATCTATCAGATTGCCATTTATTTATTTATCATATATTTATAGTAAATAATATTATATAATATTTATTATACCAATTTGCTTGATAAATAAGATTCTGAATTCGAATATTTATTGCGCTCTGATCCAAAAACTGTTTTTCCAGCTCTTAAACTATCGCTGATTACTAAGTACCAGCACGGCATTCAACAATCCAAAATATCTAAAAATGCTGCAGACTTCAAAAAGCTCAGAAATTGCTCTGAGATTACATTTGTTGGCCCCAGCGGCTGAGATTTTGGAGATTTGGGCCCCTGTGGGTGGATGGCGCCTGTATGAAACCTGCGGAGCCCCCTGTTGATGAAGGCTGGGTATTACAAAGACGCAACTTGGGCATAGATAGGGGAACTTTGGGATGTGATAAGAATTCATAACAGACCTGGGATTGTATGTCTAATATATAAATATGATTGATTATTTTTATTATTGTCATTATCAATATATAATCCCCACCCGCAGCAAGAGGGGAACCTCATTGTAGGTTTCAGGATCTGCTTGGTATTGGGGTATGATCGGGGAATGCTACATCTGCTTTATTATTATTATTATTATTAATATTAAACAGTATTTATATAGCACCAACATATTACGCAGCGCTGTACAATAAATAGGGGTTGCAAATGTCAGACAGATACAGACAATGACACAGGAGGAGGAGTGGACCCTGCCCCAAAGAGCTTACAATCTAAGAGGTGGGGAAGTGGGACACAAATATATCACTTCTTCTTACTCCTTCCATATATATGTTCCTTTTATATTTTGTTTTTGCATACTATGTGACTTTTTGATGTTTAGAACGGATGCAATAAGGTTTGTCCAGCCCAATGGAACAGTAAATGAGTAGGTTTGGAGTTGGATATAGTAGCAGTCAGCGGGGTAGCATACTCGGTTGTGTCCCCGCAGGATCTTCAGCATGTATTGACACCCCTGTCCAATCCTTAAAGAGGACCTGTCACCCAATCTTTCATTATTATTATTATAATTATTATTATTAATAATAATACTAATATTAAACAGGATTTATATAGCACCAACATATTACACAGCGCTGTACATTTTTTATTTCAACAGATCCTGTGTTCTCAGGTACTTCTTGCAGCTTATTATTCAGAGGTGAAGGCCCTCTAGCTCCTTTCTTCAGACACAATGGGCCTGATTTATTAAAGCTCTCCAAGGCTGTAGAGGATACACTTTCATCAGTGAAGCTGGGTGATACAGCAAACCTGGAATGGATATTTGCTAGCCCCTCTGGCGTTCTTATTCTGTCTGTTTTTTTATGCAAAAAGTGGTACATTTTTTTGCATGGAAATTTATTTTACATTGTAGACCTATAATTCTTAGGCATAACTCAAAACAAAAATATGTCCAATATTTAGGAAATTTAATATTAAACTTTAAGTAAAAAAAACACAAAAATCGGTGCATAAAAGTACTGAAAGCTTTAATATAACTGTACAGTAGCATATATATATATATATAGATATATATATATATATATATATATATATTATAAAGATTTCTTTGTATTGGATTCAATACAATTATTTTGCCTCCCGCACGCACCGACGTCACAAGGGAAACCCCGGGGAACGTCACTGCACTCGCCGAAGAACAGGATGCTGCCCGAGAATGGGATCTGTCGGGCAGGACAGTGGAGGACGCAACGGGGAAAGGTTGTTTTTAATGTTACCGCTTTTTGCATGTTTTTTTACCCCGAGCCACACTTGGGAATACTGTCAGGGGAGCTAGCAGATAGCAAATTAATTTGAAGAAATCCATTCCAGGTTTGCTGGATCACCCAGCTTCACTGATGAAAATGTATCCTCTCCAACCTTGGAGAGCTTTATTAAATGATAAGTGGAGATCAGCCAAAAAGTTCCAGCTTCTGGTTGGAAGTATAAAACATAAAAGCTGTATCTACAACCGTTAGTTAGGCCTGGTTCATTGATTTTGCCTTTGGGTTAAAAATTTGTGCAAATTGACCCGGATTGCGTGCACATTTGTGACATGCACAGGCTGGTGTTTCGGCATCGTTAGAACAAGCATTTCTTCAGCAATGTAACTTTTCCTTCCTTTCCCTGATTGTCTCCCTTGTATAGAATAAATAAGATATTTTTCTGATTGGCCAGAGTGACCTTAGCCATGCTTTATGTGCCGCTAATCCCGCTTTCGGCATGGGGCCGATTGAAGCCGGCGGTTGTACAAGAATAATCCTTTTCATTTTCAGGCTTTTGAAAGGGGCCCTTTAATGAGACGGTGCCTTGGATTAGCGTTGACTCGTTAGACCCGGCCTGCTCGCGGTGACACCGGGGCCACCTGTCTTTGTGTGACAAGAAGAAGGTTCTGTGTTTGAAGCTGAGCCCAGGATCTTTACATATCATTTGGGGGTTTACATTGATTTAAAGGAAACTTGTATTGGGAGATGGATGAAGGCGGCACTGCAAACTTCTGCTTGTCATAATGCGGGCACTGCCGAGGTCAGGATGATGAATTGGGTGAACAAGTATTCACCCAAAGTCAAACATGTGAAATGCGTACGCAGATAAGGCGGTGACTATATTTTCCAGCTATGGCCACATATATTTTTAACATTGTCCTTACTTTACACGTATGCATGAATATATTCCAAATATTTCACAATATAGCAACAGAATCATTTCTCCAAATAACTCTTATATTACAAGGTCATCCTTGAGTTCCAATCAAAGCTGAGATATAAATCTGCTGCAGAAGCATTTCCAAAGTTCCACTATTGGTCTGATTGCAACTTTGTAGCAAGTTATAACGTGGCCCCGATTTATTAAGTTTGGAGAAGATACACTTTTATCAGTGAAGCTGGGTGATCCAGCAAACCTGGAATGAATTTCATGTTAGCAAATATTTTCAATCCTGGACCAGATTTTTGGGATTACCCGGGTTCACTGTTAAAAGTGCATGTTCTCCAGTCTTGGAGAGTTTAATAAATCTCATCTCAGTCCATGGAATAGATGGTGACCCTGAAGGATGAATGAGCAAAGGTGGCACCTTCCTTTTGGAAATAAAGGCAATGTCGGGGGAGTATGGTGAAGCCTAATAAATACATGGATATTTTACACATACACATTAGATATCACGCATGCCCACACAACGCTGAGCTCAGTGAAATGGTCTTGAATTGACTGAATAGGCAATAGAAATTTTTTTAGCTATGCACATTACAATATTTAAAGTACAAGCCCTCACTCACCTCTGTAGCTAGAGAAATTGTGGAGCAATTCATCTTCAATGTTCTAAACAGAGGCAATTAAATCTCCTCTCCTCATAGAGATGGTTCAGACACTTTCTGCCTTGTTATCAACACCATAATTACCATGTGGGTGGTAAGTAGGGACGACCGAGAATTCCTCTGGTATTCCAGCAAAAATGTTCTCGAACTTCCGATGGTTCCACGAAATTTCAGCGAACCGATTTCGCAAAACAATCAAAAGATTGAGAAAATTATAACAGGATTCACAGGGGATGCACAGGATACCCTGGGAATCCTCCTGTTTGCGAACCCCGGGGCACTAGAGGTTAATTAAAGGTGGTGCCTTCTTTTTGAGAACAGTGTGCGATCCCTGGCACTAGAGGTTAATTAATCTTCAGTGCCCCGGGATCGCAGTGGATTCTGAGAGCTGCAATCTATCTTGCAGCCCTGGCAATCCTGTTTGCGATCTCCGGCAATAGAGGTTAAATAGGGACAAGTATCCCCATTCAAAACTTCCAGTGCTCCCTGATTGGCTGAGGAAAGCTTTCCTCAGCCAATCAGAGAGCACTATAGGTTTTGAACAGGGAAATTTGTAGTGCCGGGGATCGCACAGTGAGCTGATCAATGAATGCAGCCGGCACTACATTCACTAATCATCGCAGCCCACAATCTTTTTTTTTTAATTTTTTTGAAAAAAAGTTTTTGTTGTTTCTTGAAGTTCGAGCTTGATCGGTGAATTTACACCGGCCATTCTCGCTTACAATTTCCGTAAGCGTGAATGGCCAAATTTGCCACAAGATCGAGTTTTAAAAACTCGCTCGCTCATCCCTAGTGGTGACCTACCAACATCTGATTGATGCTTCCTGGGTGCTCTATCATCAAAGGTTTTCTCATAGGCGGTTGTCAGTAGTTCATCAATCACCAAAGCAGATCCCGTGTTCCAGCAGAGTTTTACCTGTGTCTTAATCTAAGCCCCAACTGTGGTACAAGCTTATCATCCATCATTACCAGCATGGTGGTAGGTGGCTGATTTGTACACAGTTGGTAAGTGGATATCATTTCTCCTCACAACTATCTGATCATTTTTATCAGCAGTGGTGTCTTGGTAGCCTGAAAGCCTTTTAGGGTGAACAAACAGCAGATGTGACACCCACTGAATCCTTCAGAGACTCTGCTGTGATCTTTGAGGATGAATTACTTCCCAGTACTTGCAGCTACTAAGGTTAGTGAGACAGATCTGGCAGTCAGAGTTGAGTACTGTCATTTTTTTACTGTCACCCCACTTCTTCCTGGGCCAAGCAGTACTGACACACAAAAGAACCATAGTTCTGCAAAAAAAAAAAAAAACACTCATACAAATTAATTATTGTAGAAGCGACAGGCAATAAAACATACTTAACTGCGTTCATGTGCAGCTCAGCATACAATGTGTGCTGTTTTCCCACCTCCTAGATTGTAAGCTCTTCAGGGCAGGGTCCTCTCCTCTTCATGTGTCACTGTCTGTATCTGTTATTTGCAACCTCTATTTAATGTACAGCGCTGCGTAATAAGTTGGCGCTATATAAATCCTGTTTAATCTGCCGGGTATTGCAGCATCCCTGGGGCTGCTAGGACTGAATGAACTCACATGCACAGGTGTCATCCCGGCCCAGACAATCTAGATGGCTGATCAGAACCAGGTAGAAGATGGCAGCACCTGCAATATACCTGAGACAGGTGAGTATTCAGTACAGTTACATGCGACAGGTGAGGGGATTTTATGGGGGAAGGGACGTCACCGGTCCATTCTGCAATAAAGGAACCTGCATGATTGAAGTTTTTAACGGTTTAGTTCCAGAACCAAAGCAGTCATGTCTTCTATAGGGTGGTCAGATATGAGAAATGATTTGCCCCAGGTATACAGAAATTACACTCCTTATGTTATGATGTGTCTGCCACTTCTGTCCTGTTACTCCAATATATTTTTGTAAGGTTTTCTTCTTTGTTTGCATTTCTGTATTCAGAGTGAATTGTTCTTATTATTAATTTATTTTATTACTTTGTGTCTGAGGTTGGGTGGTGACATGTAGGGCAGCAATGGGGGCTGTTGGAGGATTTCTTTCAGTGTTTCATCCTCTATGTTGGGTTGTAACTCTTTGCTTATCTTTCTTATTCCTCCCAGTGATGGATTGTATATTATGTTTGTTTCTTCCCTGAGTACTGAGTGACTTTCTCTTTTGGTTTTCCAGGCAGCATTTATGTGTTGATCGTTTTATTGTTGTATTCTTTCTTATAGAAGGATTCTGCTTGGAGATATTATTTTCTTTTTCTGGATCAGAACATATGCAGTGATATCTGGGGACCCGGCTGTGTCTGAGGGCCCATTGGGTGTGCTGGGGTTGGAAGCTGGAGATGTGGCGGCATCGGTCGGTGGGTTTCCTGTACATTGAGGTGTGAGGGAAGTGTCGGAGGGTCACAGATGGGGCATTTGTGGTTTGATTGAGGGGTGTCTGTAATTTGGACATGGGTGCACTTTAAGATCATCTCATCTAGGTCAATTGAGGACAAGGCCTCCACCCTCATGTGCTGAGAACACCCAACCCATCCTTCCAGCTAGGAGAAAAGACTGAGGAACTGCAAGACCCAGCTTACCTTCCGAGCAAGGAGAGGGAACTACAAGACCCAGCCCACCCTCCTAGTTAGGTACTATAAGATGCTGAGGGACTACAAGTCACAGTCTGCTTTCCTGGCTAGCAAATATACCCTTCCAGCAACCCGTCCTTAGGAGGGATGAGATGCTGAGGAACTTCAAGACCCAGCCCAACCTCCCATATAAGAGATATGACATGCTGGAGGACTACAATCCCCAGCCAATCATCCCAGCTAGGATATAAGACATGCTGGAGGACTACAATCCCCAGCCCTCCCATATAAGAGATATGACATGCTATGACAATCCCCAGCCCTCCCAGCTATAGGATATGACATGCAGGAGGACTACAATTCCCAACCCTCCCTCTCAGCTAGGCGTTTTAACGTGTTAGAAGACTACAATCGCCAGCCCTTCTTCCCAGCTTCAAGATTTGACATGCTGGAGAACTACAATCATCAGCCCTCCCTCCCAGCTACAAGATATGATACGCTGGAGTACTACAATTCCCAACCCTCCCTCTCAGCTAGAATTTTTAACATGTTAGAGGACTACAATCCCCAGCCCTTCCTCCCAGTTAGGAGATATGACATGCTGGAGGACTACAATCCCCAGCCCACCCTCCCATATAAGAGATATGACATGCTGGAGGACTACAATCCCCAGCCCTTCCTCCCATATAAGACATATGACATGCTGGAGGACTACACTCCCCAGCCAATCATCCTAGCTACTGGTAGGAGATATGACATGCTGGAGGACTACAATCCCCAGCCCTCCCATATAAGAGATATGACATGCTGGAGAACTAGAATTCCCAACCCTCCCTCTCAGCTAGGAGGTATAACATATTGAAAGGACTACAATCCCAAGCCCTTTCTCCCATATAAGAGATATGACATGCTGGAGGACTACAATCCCTTAGCTCTCCCTCCCAGCTATAAAATATGACATGCAGGAGGACTACAATCCCCAGCCCTCCCTCTTAGCTGGTATATATGACATGCTGGGGAACTACAATCCCCAGCCCACCCTCCCATCTGGGATATATGAAATGTTGGAGGACTACAATCCCCAGCCCTCCCTCCCAGCTCGTAGCACAGCATGCCGTAGCACAGCATGCCTGTTCTGTATGATCCAACATCTGGACGTTTGTTTTTGATTCCCAGTGAAAAGATGGCAATGTGTATGAAATGAGAAGCTTTCATCTTCCCAGGCCTGGGCCGGGGTCTGGGCGGAGGGCACTGTGCCCACCCTGCGCTGTATCTTGGGTGGGTGAGGATGTTGGAGATTTCCCTGTGTGAATGTGTGTGGGAGAGGCCTAGAAAAACATTCCAGGCTGGGATCAGGAAGGGGGAGGATGAAGAAGACACATTTCACACATTGTGGTCACCATTCCTCTCTCACCCCCGCCAAGAGATACATTGAATCCTTTATATTATAGAATATTGTGCTCATTATTATATTATTATTGTGTATTCCACATACAGGACAAGCTGTGCAGGGGGACAAAACGGACAGACTTACTTTATAAGACAAAAACATAATATGTATATAAGAAAAAAAATGGAACTGTTTGAGCTATAATTATTAATAATAAACAGGATTTATATAGCGCCAACATATTACGTAGCGCTGTACATTAAATAGGGATTAATTGGAGACAGACTTTTTATTTGTTTGCCATTTACACAAACGCTTTTTCTTATTCTTTCAACAGGGTGACAACACTGCTGTGCAATATCACTGCAGAAAGAGCAGCGTTGTCACCTCCTAAAGGAAGTGGTCAAATAGTGATCTAATGGCAGGATTATGTGATCTAATAATAAAGCAATCGTATGATCTTACTGCAGCCATACTCCTGCCTATATGTATAAAAAGGGTGCGCATATATAAAAGCACAGGAAGTATGATACTGGGAGGATTCTAGATTGTAA
>NC_092863.1:98991726-99072798 GCF_032062135.1 Pyxicephalus adspersus | reverse complement strand
TAAAAGTTTGGAAAGGATCTTAGAAGCACCCCAATGCATGGAAAGAGAACATAGGAGTTATTCATAAATAAATAAATACATGAAAAAAATTATATACTTTGAACATGATTGTAAGATTGTAAGCTCTTCAGGGCAGGGTCCTCTTCTCCTCCTGTGTCACTGTCTGTAGCTGTCTGTCATTTGCAACCCCTATTTATTGTACAGCACTGCGTAATATGTTGGCGCTATATAAAGCCTGTTTTTTATTATTATTAATAATAATAATAATAATAATAATAATTGATTTGGCCATACAGAGCAAAATACAACAACAACAAAAAAAAAGACCCCAATCAACTTGCTACTATTACTCTTTGTAGTTCCTTAGTACTTTGTCAGAGCTTTTCATATAGATCATGTGACCTTCTTCTTGGGATGTAGTCTGAGTAGCCAATCACCGGTACTAACCAATGTCACATGATGGAGGGGAAGTCATCGATCCTGTGTAAGCTCCAACACTGAGCTTGCACAATATTTCCACTTCCTGGTCCAATGTAAAAAAAAAAATGAAAAATGCCCAAGGTAGCCGAGTCTCTTTAAATGAGAGAGAACGATGAGGTCACATTTCTGTGCCTGTAAATAATAACCTTGAATGTCTGTAAAAAGCAGCTCCCTGAATAGCTTCTTCTAGGTACAGACAGGAAGCGGGCCACAGCCTCACCTACGAGGCAAGACTATAATTTACATGTTACAAGATATAATTATAAAGAAAAAGTTGGCGGTATGAACTTTGTTTTATCATGTGCTTGGCAGCTGGACTGATCCGATGTGATAGCCCCGGGCCGCTGGGATGGTACTTGGCACCTTAGTCCATAGGAGATGCTGTGGGCACTGTATACTGTACATTCACACGGATGATTTATGTGTCACTGTCTGTATTCGTCTGTCAGACTGGTCAAATTTAATTTATATAAAAAAAAATATATATATAACATGTATATAAGAAAAAAATGGAACTGCAAAGTTGTTATTATTAATAATAAACAGAATTTATATAGCGCCAACATATTATGCAACACTGTACATTAAACAGGGATTTATTGGAGACGGACTTTTATTTGTTTGCCATTTACACAAATGGGTGACAACACTGCTGTGCAATATCACTGCAGAATGAGCAGCGTTGTCACCTCCTAAAGGAAGTGATCAAATAGTGGATCTACTGGCAGGATTATGGGATCTAATAATACGGCAATGGTATGATCTTACTGTAGATATAGTGCTGCCTATATGTCTCAAAAAGGTGCACAGGAAGTATGATACTGGGAGTATCCTAGATTTCTAGATTGTAAGCTCTTCGGGGAAGGGTCCTCTTCTCCTGTGTTTGTATCTGTCTGGCATTTGCAACCCTATTTAATGTACAGCGCTGCGTAATATGTTGGCGCTATATAATTCCTGTTTAATAGCAATATTTAAAAATAATAATCATCCAGTGAAAAAGAAATGAAAACTAATGCAGCCGCCGCATCTAAAGACCGGTCCACTGCAATATATGACAGTTGTGGGTTTAGATATGCTTTGGGTTGCAGCCACAGATATCTGTCTGTCATTTGACACCCCTATTTATTGTACAGCCCTGCGTAATATGCGGGCACTATATAAATCCTGTTTAATATTATTAATAAAAATAATAATATCACACGGGTGAATGTGCAACAACCGCAAATCTCCCTTCGGATTTTCTCTGACCATGTGTAGGTGGCTACATTGTTGCAGCTTTTCTGATCTAATCACTGGTGCACCATCTTCATCGGCATTGGATAACATTGGAGTTTAAAATGGAAATAAAGTTCCAGGAATAAAAACTGTGCAGGCAAAATTTTTATTGCAGCAGCGATAGGCAATGTTTTGCAATAAAACAAACCCTACCTGCTTGTTTTTGAAGAACGCTGGGATATGCCGGGTATGTTGAACTCAATACACATGTGCAGGACTTTCATCATTCCAGCCTGGCCAATCATAACGGCTGAAGATACGTTACCTGGAGGATCAGGTGAATATTGTGGTGCACCACGATGGAGCGAGGACTTTAAATAATTGAGATTAGCCAGGTAAGTTTAATATATTGCATATAGGTCATCACCTGTCTCTTCTGCAATGAAGGACGCAATTTTTTAGATTTTGCAAAATCTCTTGGAGTTTCAGCAACACAAACCTTTAATTTACTAAAATCATTTTTTATCCTAGCAGACAGAACATAGAATGTGATTCTGTAGCTGCTACAAGTTTCTGCTACAATATCCTCCCATGTCATAAGCCTTTGGGTAACATCAGTTTGGATATGTTGCAGCCAAGATGGTGAACCTATGACCTCTGTGCTTGCTTGGCTTTTCTCAGCATGCAAGGTATTATTAATCATAAACAGGATTTATATAGCGTCAACATATTACGCAGTGCTGTACGTTAAATTGGGACAGGTGGGCATTTATTATTGGCGCCACTCCAGGGCGCTCACTTGTAACTACCAGACTGTCTTGATTTGTTGCATGTAATTTAAAAAATGCACCACAGGCAAACGTCTGTCTGAAAAGAGACTTCAACTTCTCCAATTTGCTTCTAATATAACCAAGAGATGGCTGAGGACTAATGGACTGCTGTGATCCGCAGGGGGGCCACTGTCAAAAATAATTATTATTAAATAGTCTTTATATAGTGCCAACATATTACACGGTGCTGTACATTAAATGACAGACAGTACCAGAAGAGGAGGAGGTGAACCTGCCCCGAAGAGCTTACACTCTAGGAGAATGATCTAAGTTACCTAATAAGTATAACAAAAGGTATTTTACCTCTTATCCCCAAAAAATAGAAGATTATAACTCCCCCAACACTCCAATGCTGCTAAAGTTAGCCAGGATAGATGAGCGTAGGAGTGTGCGAGCACCATTCACCATTCTTTTTAATGGACATGTGGGCCAGGTGCACCACCCTGACGTGGGGAGTGAATCTATTATCACATGGGCTGATACACCATTCACATGCACTAAACTGGCTGCTCAATTTTCAGGGTTTATGGTCACCTGGGTCTGGTGCAACACCGTCCTAGAACAGATCATCACAGCACCAATACTCCATGTGCAGCAGCAAGTGGTGCAGCATAGAAACAAAGGAATATTAGCTCATCTACACATCACCTTTTAGCAGCTGATGATCACTGGCATTAGCAATTTGGAGCAACACCTAATCAGTGCTGCAAGATTGCCCATTTCACATATCAGCCAAAGGGCCTATTTGGGGAGGAAAGTTTGCTGCAGGTCATACCTCCAATCACGGCAGGTTTTTGGGTTGGGCAAGCTGGGCAAATGTCTGTTACCCCACCTTCTCCAAAATCTCATTTGAAGGGGATGCAAAGAGCTGGATGCCCCCCTTCTATTGTGTGATACTTCCCCCACCTCTTAGATTGTAAGCTCTTCAGGGAAGAGTCCACTCCTCCTCCTGTGTCATTGTCTGTCATTTACAACCCCTATTTATTGTACAGCGCTGCGTAGTATGTAGGCGCTATATAAATCCTGTTTATTATTAATAATAATAATGCTCTGCATTTGGGGCCCCACTATATGTCTGCCCTTTTGTCCACAACTATCTGTGCCACCAATGTCCTAGATTTTAGGGTTACAATGACATAGATTGGATGGGGTTACCTACCGGTAACATCTATGGGGCCACAGTCATACGCATCTTCTTTTACTTTCAAACAGTCAGAGCTGAGGGATCGATGTGCATGGAGGAGCAACGCCGCACAGCCAAAGTGCAGTACCATGAATCGGAAACAGAATCCTAAATATGACCCCCATGTGAGTTTGCAAATTCTAGATTGGGGCAAAATGCTAATTTATTGGAATGCAATGAGATAATTTATACTGACCCAATCTCATTCCCATTTACAGCCTCCAATTCACATCCACTGGCCCTTTAGGGTCAGCCTGGCAGGTATAGTTTGCAATGGATGTATACCCATCCGGCTGTGCCAGGGGGTATTTCCCTGGGTATACATTATTCCGAGGTCATGCGGTTCTCTATAACTATGTAATAATCCTTCCCCCCTCCCCACATGGCTCACAGCTATAATAACACACCCAAAGCAAAACAAACACACCACACCTATTGGATAATGCCAAATCATTTATTTAACCTTATACCGCAAAACATTTCACGCCGACACAATACACACTCCGAGACCTCACAGGGAGAAAATGGACTTTTATTAAACATACGGAATTAGATGTAAACTGAAAGACAATTACTGTACTATATCCGGGGCATCGGAAGCCATTGTATGCTAATAAAATAAAATATTTGTTTTCTTCATTTTTTTAACAGTGCTGATGATCTGCTGCAGCCATTTAGCATTCATTGGCTATATATAATCTTATTAATATTATTATTATTATTATTAATAAACAGGATTTATATAGCGCCACCATATTACGCAGCGCTGTACATTAAATATATGTCATGTAACAATGGCCGCATGGCATTCCTCAGGTAACAGTGGGATGTAATGGTCTAATTTTGGATTAATTTTTAGCTTCCATCAGAAACTTGTTTGTCAAAGTGACTCTATAGGACTGGGAATGGGAGGTCTTTAAATATTGTTCATCAATCTGCCAGTGACGGTCATCTGACGTCTGTACTGGGAAACATGGAACAGACTAATTACTCACTGTGCTGGTCCAGCTCCTTCACCTCCCCACATATACTTTAACATACAGTAGAGGAGAAAAATGGAATTTTGCAGAACAATGTTTCTCATCCAGGGTTCCTCCAGATTGTTGGGGGTTCGTTGAGCAATGAGTAATTTGTGACCTCTCACGTCAGTTTAGGTGACACTAATGATCATTTTGGCTATCTGTAAGGGTGACATTCATCCCAATGGCCAGCAATGTAGGAGGAATTCTTCCTACTGACCATCACACTAATATACTGTAAGCTGTGTATATATTAATTATAGGGGGTGTTCCCTGAGACCTGAAAGTTATTTCAAGGGTTCCTCCGAGTTAAAAAGTTTGAGAAAGTCTGATCCTAGAATATGAACATATCCCAATGAATTCCCTGCATCCATAAAAGAAGATATTCCAAGCTTTTCATAGATCATTGTCCTATGTTGTACCTGCTTGTCTTATTATTTATTTTGATTTTTAAAAAGCAAAAACATTAGTTACCATTTTGCAGCGGTGAAACACATTCATATCATTCAAGTAATAAAATACTGCAAATGTGACAGTAGAGGAATGATACAATGTTGGACAAGTTTCACCCCTTGTGCAGTGCAGGTGAAAAGTCCCGGTGCCCCCTTACCTTGCCCACTATAAACTTTTTGCAGCATAGGTGGCATCTCCTGCCCTTCTTCTTCTTCTATGCCCCCATTAAAGCAATGGAGGTGTCCGCTTCTTCTGCCTACCCCCTGGCGCTGTATGATGAACCCAGATTCAAGTCATGGGATCTGCAACTCTTCATGGAGTTCTCTTCTCTTAGATTCTCCTAGATTGTAAGCTCTTCGGGGCAGGGTCCTCTCCTCCTGTGTCACTGTCTGTATCTATCTGTCATTTGCAACCCCTATTTAATGTACAGCGCTGTGTAATATGTTGGTGCTATATAAATCCTGTTTTATAATATTAATTTAATAATGATGTAAAACCACCAAACAAGTACATAGAAAAATGGTTCTGTGCTTTATTATTGGAGAGCCCAACATGTCATTAGGATTATACACAGTTAAAAATATTACCAAAAATCTTCTCTCTATGGAAGCTTTTCTCAAACATTTTATTAGAGGTGCTCAGAACAGAAAAAAATTGGATCAAAATCTAGAAATCAAAAGAAATTGGAATTTGTGTAACGGGCCAATGACGGGTATGGCTCAGCCAGTCAGGTCACTGGATGATGACAGCGCTTTGCAGTACTGGGTTAAAGGTTCGAATCCCAGCCAGGACACTATCTGCATGGAGTTTGCAGGTTCTCCCTGTGTTTGTATGGGTTTCCTCCCACATTCCAAAACATGCAGTTAGTTTGGTTTCTCTACAAAGTTGACCTTAGACTACTTTCATGACATATGGTAGGGACATTAGATTGTGAGCTCCTTTGGGGGACAGTGTCACAACTTTGTACATCGCTGCGTAATATGATGGCGCTATATAAATACTAAAATAATAATGTCCAACTGAGAATATTTGAATTGCAATCCAAAATCTGAAAAACTCTGATCAGAACTATTGTGCCACCAATAAATTATAATGTGGGGGAAATCCTGCAGATACAGCTCACCGGTCATTAGTGTGACTGATAAGTTCTGGAAAATAAAGGAACGCTGAATACTTGACATATCTGCCGCCCAGTGCTGCTCTATACAATTATTTTCTGTAATAAATAAATGAAACAAATAATAATAATGAACAGAAATGAAATACATGCATGTTGTGAAATACATAGCCCTTGCTCACATTGGTGGTCTGTGGAAATTTGCCCCCCAAAGAAAAGCTCCCTCTATTGGTAAGAGGAAATATTAGTAAATCTCCATTTGTTGAAATGTTCAAATTTGCAGCCTACTATAGATAATTTCTTATTTATAAATGTTCTGTATTACATAAAAGTCATTGAGTGGTTGTTGTTGTTGAATTGAATGTCTAGGATACTTAATAATAAATAAAAAATTCAGCTCTTCCTGCATTACTCGCCTAGTGTCCAGGGCTGCTCCCCTGCTGCTGCAGACTTATCTCTTTATGACCCCGTCGGGGTTACATGACATCCAGTGTAGATTCCCACTTCCTGTGAGCCCAGACTGTCATAGACCCTCCGGTCTCTGATTCATAGAATAATGATTTCTATAAAATCCTCAGAAATTTCCCATAACCGGACCATTGGGATTTTTTTTCAATGGATTAGTTTTGGTCAAAAGAATTCAGAACAAAAAAATCTATAATCAATGTTTCATAAAATGGACTGGGATCTAGACTCAGGCCTAGGACCAAACTAAGGAGCTGAGCTGTAAAAACCAAAATCCAAATTCTTTAGGAATGGAAGTTATTATTAGGTGAGAACAGGCGGGCATTGGGTACAGGACGTTTTGGGGCAGCTCCTGCCAGTGGGCACCTTGCTAGCCATTGGGCAACTCAATCGGCTCTACTGGTTCCTAATGTACCTGAAATTCTACAGGACTCAATCTCTCACTAGCGCCCCCATTTGTTTCCTTTGAGTGATTACAGGTGAGAGGCTACATGGTAATTGGCACCACAACCTCATTACCCCTGCCTAAAGGAACTTGTGTTTTAACATTTGCCATCAGGTGGTAGGTGAGATGCTACATGGTAATGGCACCACAGCTTTATCACTTGTGCTGGATTCCTAATGAGCTTGCATTTTAACATTTGCGGGTGGGCTGTACTCAACCCCTCACTAGCGCCCCCTTTCATTTCCTATGGGTGGTACAGGTGGGACGCTACATAGTAACTGCACCCCAATTTCACTGCCTATGCTGGTTAATAATAAACTTGCATTTCAATATTTGCCATTGGGTAGTACTAAACCCCTCACTAGCGCCCCCTTTCATTTCCTATGGGTGGTACAGGTTGGACGCTACATGGTAATTGGTACCACCACTTACCTTTGCTGGTGCACTTTAACATTTGCCAACAGGTGATACTCAAAACCTAGCACCCCCATTCATTCCTTATGGGTTACATGCTACATAGTAACTGCATCACAGCCTTATTGCCTGTGCTGGTTATTATTGAGCTTGCATTTCAACAATTGCCATTGGGCAGTACTCAACCCCTCACTAGCACCCCCTTTCATTTACTATGGGTGGTACAGGCGAGATTAATATTATTATTAAACAGGATTTATATAGCGCCAACATATTACACAGCGCTGTACATTAAATAGGGATTGCAAATGACTGACTACTACAGACAGTGATATAGGAGGAGAGAACCCTGCCCCGAGAGCTTACAATGGAGTAGATGCTACTTAGTAACTGCACCACAATCTCATTGCCTATGCTGGGTGTTAATGAGCTTGCATTTCAACATTTACCAGCGGGTGTTGCTCAACCCATCACTAGCGCCCCCTTTTATTTTCAATGGGTTGTTACAGGTGGGACGTTACATGCTAACTGCAGCCCAACCACATTGACTATGCTGGTTATAAATGAGCTTGTCTATTTGCCATTGGGCTGTACTCAAACCCTCACTAGCGCCCCCTTTCATTTTCAATGGGTTGTTACATGTGAGACGATACATTCTAACTGCACCTTAACCTGATTGCCTATCTGCACTTAGCGGTTGAGTTATTTTTGCATTCTGAGGCTGCTAAATTTGCCCCAAATGAACCGTTGCCACAAAAAGGGTTAATAAAATAAAAGAAGAACCAGTTCGGCAAGGCATAAAGGAGCTTTGCTGATAAAGGTGGCAGAGGGTGCCAGCCGCACATCCAGCTTACTTGTACAGGTGGACTGGCGAGGCTCCATGCCAAATAGTTTTGGTTTACAGGGAGTGGTGGGAGTACATTCTTGAAACCACTCCTAGGAAGCACAGTGCTCTCTTCACACAAATCAATGACAATTTGCAGTCCACACCCCCCACAGCAGCCAGCCTGATATTTTTTTTCCTACTTTTTACATCAATTCAGCACTTCTGCAGTCGCCGCCTGCTACAACGGACACGGGAAAGGTCAGTGGAAAAGCTTTTTGCTCCAATCTTCAATTCTTTCTGCGCCAGGTGCTAAAATCACAGCTTTCTGGGCTTTTATTCTGAGCCATGAAATAAAAGCCCTGGCTATTCTTCTGCATGGAGATGGGGGATAGAATTGGAGGGGGTCGGTGGCTCCTGGGCTCAGCTAAAAAAAGACAAAAAATTGTGCAAGGTTTTGGAACTGTTGGAGATTGTTTTCTGTTTTGGATGCATTTTGGTTGGATTTGTTCTGAGAGTGTTGGCCTATTCTGCTGAGAGCGCTGAAGCTTTTACATGGAAGCTAAAGGGGGGTCTTCTAAGGGGTCTTCATATCAAGTTCACAGGGGTCGGGCTAATATTTTTTGCAATTCTTTACAACAGCAAATTGAGTAAGAAAAGGCTTTTTGCTTTACACCAGAATGCAGTATGTGCCCCCTTGGACTAGAACTGAAGACCCCAGTTCTATTTGGTCCAGTTTGGTTAAAGGCCAAGCAACCCATGAGTTGGTTTATGAGTGGTGAGGAATTCATACCAATGGGGTCAGGGTGGACATTAGGAGGTGCAAAGTGTGTGGCTGCACAAGGGCCCCGGACCATCCTCAGCCAACAGGGGACCCTAAGGTCAGTTTGTCGGGGGGCTCAAGTCAATTCTGCACTGTTGGCTACATCCGCCACTAAACAGGGTGAAATCAGTGAAATCAAACATAGGACTTCATGGTTGATGCCCCCAGTCTCTTATCCACCGTACCAGTGATACCTGATTGGTTGTTTCAATGCAATATAGTGAATGTTCCATTGAGATGAAAAGGGGCTTTAAAGGGGTGATCATAAAGGGGTGATCATTTTTTGGATTGTGGGGTGCTGAATGGAAAAATTTTGGAGTAACATTTAGGAAAGACAAAGTTTTAGGAACTAATTAGAAGTGAAGATAATAAAAGGGGATCCTTCCTCATATATGGAGATGAGTTGCAGACATCTCCAGCAGGTCAACCTCCGGGGCCACTATGGTAGAAGAAGCTCCAGCCACCAGAACAAAGAAGGTCCAATGGGTGAATGAGCAGCACCACAACTTACTTCAAACAGGGATGCATGTCCTGTATTTGTTCTATATATGTTTTTTTTGTATTTATCGACACATGATGCTTCCTGTCCAGTAATCCTATGGAGTTTTGCTGACATTTAATACATTTAGCTTAATGTGAATGTTATTTGTTACCAGAATAGTTTTGGATATTTGAAGGATTTTCAGCTTTAGATGTCTTTTTTGTATATTATCTCTATATCATTCCATCCATCTATCCTTCCATTGATCTATTACTACCTCTCCTCACCACTAGGGGGCGCAGTTCTCTTGCCATCTACTCATCACACACAATGTATTTCCCATACATTAGTTGCAGGTTGGGATTGTTCTGTTGATTGTTTATTATTGTCATCCAATATTTGTTGTACTCTAACAACCAATCAGAAGCTCTGCAGAGTGAAAGGACATTCAAATTGATTTCCGCCCAGATCCTCTGTCCTGATATGGCACTTGGAGTGGGAGGTTGCCCTTAATTCACCCTGAGGACAATGTGAAATGATTGCTTGGAGCTTGGGTCTGACAATTAGAATTAATATTATTAAACAAGATTTATATAGCGCCAACATATTAAGCAGTGCTGTAAATAAATAAAGGGTGCAAATGACAGACAGATACAGACAGTGACACAGGAGCAGGAGAGGGCCCTGCCCCGAAGAGCTTACAATCTAGGAGGTGATGCTCTGTTGAAAGTTTCCTTGTGTGCAATCTAAAGAAATCCTAGAAGTCAAAGTGTATGTAAAGACAAAGTTTTGGGGATAATGTCGGAGTGGGTTAGACCCCCTGTCCAGTGTTTACATTGGTGTCCCCACTGGGGGAAGTCGCCCCCTTGTGGTTGTTGACCATTGTCATTTGGAGGAGAAACTAACATTTTTATTACAAGAGCAATAGCCGAAGGAAAATTCCACCAATAGGGATAAACTTCTTGGATGACAATTTTTCCACTTTGAAGAGATTTCCTCTCATTTCCTTTTTCATATTACGGACAGGAAGTGAAGGAAAATCCCACTAGGGGGGTAGGGAGCAGAAATGTTACCCTGATGGGGGTGTTATCTCCTCCCTGCTCAATCTAAAACATTGCTGGCTGCCTGCATTGGTAATGTTTGCTGGAAGTTAATGTTTATGTCAAGTTTTGAGTTCTCTCTGTGACCACACTGGGGAGATTTCTCCTTCAATTTGTCTGTTGAGATATTGGACAGGAAGGCATAGAGAGCAATAGAAATATTGCCAGAAGTCCTAGGGAGGCCAGGAGTATGGAATGTACAGCACAGCTACAGAATGCAGGGGTCAGGAGTATATAATGTACAGCACAGCTTACAGAATGCAGGGGTCAGGCATATATAATGTACAGCAAAGCTTACTGAGTGCAGATGTCAGGAGTATATAATCTATAGCACAGTTTACAGAATCCAGGGGTCAGGCATATGTAATGTACAGCACAGCTTACAGAATGCAGGGGTCAGGCGTATATAATATATAGCACAGCTTACTGAGTGCAGGGGTCAGGAGAATATAATGTACAGCACATTTTATAGAGTGCAAGAGTCAGGAGTATATAATGTACAGCATATCTCATATAAGGGTAGAGGGGAGGAATGGTGCAGCAGTGGATATTAGAAGGTAAGTATATCAGAGTACAATGGGGGGGGGGGGGGTTAGTTACTTTTTCTTTATGGGATGTATTTGTAAATCAGTGAATCTGAAATCAATATATTCTCCACTAGGGAATATTCTCCACTAGGGAATGTTCCAGTGAATGTCAGATTCACTGATTTATAAATACCCCTCAGTGTATTAACTCTCCACCCACCCCAAAGAAAACAAAACTGAAATATAGAAAAGATAAGTTGATCCTGATAGAAATGCAGCAACCTCACAACTTCCTATGCACTGTACTGAAATCTCAAACAATGGCATCAGAGCTCATCCTTTGCTCCACCACAGCCATCAATGGGGCGGAGCCACCATCCCCCCTCCAGGGGGTGCAGAACCAACCAATCAGTGAGCTCATTATCCCTGCCTTTGCTGAAGCCCAGGGTCACCTCTGCCCAAATTATGATATAAAATTCTGTAAAATATCAAATATAAGGGACTTCCACCATCTCTGCACTGGGCCTGTACTCCTCCTGTGCCCATAATCGGGGTTTGTATGTATTTCATATTACGTAAGGGGAGGAGCTGAGAATGCAGAGGTGGGCGTGGCATCCCAAACCCCTGGTGGGCGGGGACAGAGCCAGATATCCGCAACCTGGTAATATGTTTTTTCTGTGATAAGGAAGCAAGATTTATCTCTATTTCCTGTTCAAGCAAATTCACAGGAAGTAAGGGGAAAATCTTTAAAATGGGGACACATTTAAAAAAAATAAAATAAATAAAAAGGTCTCCTTCTAACTTTTTATCCAAATCTACAAAATTTATTATACAGTCCCGCCCCTGTCCCCTGGACATCCAGCATTTGGTGGGTGTGGGGAATTTCCACCCAGTGGCCCTTTGTTGGCCCCTGTGGACGGTGTGTGAATTTCTTCCCTCCCACGCCGACTTGCAGTAAATCTCAGGCTGGCGATGTCTCCCTCCCCCCCCCTCTGTCTGCTCTCTGTGCCAGTGTGTGGGTGGCAGACAACCCAACCCATGTAGATTACCATCCAGGTGACTCGGGTTCTGGCACCTCTCTTCTTGGCATTGACTCCCTGACAACTCAACACTTGGAAAGGTTTGTGTGCACGGCAAAGCGCAGGGAGGTAACCTCTAAGGTGCTCCTACTTACCAACCTCTCAGTGCTGCTGATCTCCTGCAGCCTTTTTACATTGACCTCCTGTCTACACACTGCTGGGAATGCCCGCCTGGCATTTATTGGGTCAGGTGATGGGCATAACCATGTGCCATACCTGTGTAATGTTAAAGGGGAATGGGGGGACTTGTATTCATCATCAAAATCCAGCGTGACAACCCAGAAGTGCAATTAAAATATAGGATGGAGTGTTGTCACCCTATATCAAGAAGTGCCTGAGCTAAAATCTTTATGGCAGGTTCATTTTTGAAAGTGACTCCAACATATCCAGAAAACCTAATTTTGTATATGAAAGGATAGAACTCTCATCAAAAGGAGTGATGTGTGCCGCTGCACAAGGGCCAGAGACCCCCCTTAGTCAATTGGGCTCCAAGTCAGTTCAGCAGCAAAGGGGTCCCAAGTCAGTTCTGCCCAGGCGTCCTCTATTGGCTACATCCCTCAAAGCCCATCAGGTCTATATCTCTGTTCATGTTCAAGACAATTCAACTCACTTCCTGTTTGGGTGACACAACAGGAAGAGAACATAGCAACCCAAGAGTAAAGCTCCAGAAGTGCCCAAATGATATCCATTGAATATAAAACTTTAATGGTCCAGACCAGACCACTGACGCATTTCACCAACAGCCTACAGGTGAAACGCGTCAGTTTAGGACACACTCCCAGGTGCGGCTATCATTTTTCTATCCAGAACAATAAAGTTTTTACATTCAATAAACATCACATGATCACTTTTCAATCTTTATTATTGGGTCCAATGCACAAGCACCGAATGTGCATTTGGCATATTCCAAAAAATTGATCTGATTGGTTGGCCCGGTGCAAAACACTACGATGTTCTAGGCCTTGGGTTCTGTCAATAGAATGAAAGCGGCATGACTTCTAGGGGACATTTATCTCACTTGATCTATATTTATTAGCATTTGTTCAGCAAGGATGCTGATTGCACTGCCTGACCTATGGATGATCCACAGATGGAGTTTCTGCAAAGTTATGATTAAAGGATCCATTGATCAGGGTGGCTGAGGTCCTGCGAGGTGACAGGTCCTCTTTATTGGAAGATATATGTGAATGTGGTTTGATCCAGGATGCAGATTTCCTGGCATTGTCTGAGCTGCTTACACAGGTGTCAGCACATTGTGACCCTGCCCAGCCACCCTACAAGTGCCCTCCCAGTGCGGTGGGTGGGGGGGGGAGTATTATTTTTGTTTTACATGTTTTTGGCTCAGGCCGAAGGGTGGTGATTACACGCAGGGATTGTTGTGTCACTCTGGGTTCACTGCCTGACCTCTGGCTGATTTCTTTAAGTTTACAAGTTTCCACCAATCAAAATGAAGCATTTGGGTGCCTATAGGTAGCGCAGTCTGCATGCTGAGGGCTTAACATGGACCTCTGAGTACCTGGATGTCACTTTTTTAGCTGTCCTTGAGTCCCTTCTGGTGACTTTGCCTAGGCTGATATGATGTCACTACACAGGCACCAGGATTTATATGACTGCCTCATCCCTGAACCGGGAAATGGATGGTGATCCTGAAAGGAGCCTGAGCAAAGATGGTGCCGTCCTTCCGAACAGAAAAGCCAAAAAATCAGGAGGAGCATTTTAGTCTCTTTGACACATTGCTTGGCATTCCAATAATATATTCCAAGCTTTAATTTTTCTTCCAGACTTTGCTGCAGAGCTGCATTCCATCTGTATGGTGAGCTTACTGCAGTTTATCTAAGTGTCAGTGGGCGTGTACCTCCTGAAGCATGTGCTTTCTGAACCACCAATCATATTCAGTGCTCAAAGTGAGGCAGCTGGCAGTGGGCGTGTTTGGGAATCCTTGTCTTTCCCTATTAGAGGTGTTCTCAGAGAATCAAGCAGCTGACTGGTGCGGATAGCTATTCCTGCAGGACAAAATTATCCCTATCCCACTTCCTTCCTAGGAGATTCACCCTTTTTTTTGTCTTGATGACCACCGGCATTTCGGGTATCAGATAATCCAAAATTTTGAGTTGTCGCCATAAACATAAAATCATCAAAAGGGGACACTCGGGCCAGTGGTCGCTAACAGTGGAATATCTTCACTTTGGAGAGATTTCTTCCTACTCAATATATGGTCTACAGGACAGGAAGTTAAGAAAAATCTCAATTTTTTAATTTATTTATCATAATTTATACAAAACTAAAGGAAAATTGCTGCTTCAGATATATTTTACTTTGGGCGCCCCCCCAGACTCAAAAACCTCAAACTAAGCCTCATCCTACTTTACTTCCAATTGTCAGTAATTGCCAGCAATTCTGACTGTCAAAGTGAAAGCTAGGCATTGCCATGTGTTTTCAGAAGCCATTACAGCCAATCAGGGCCCCCGACACAGTGATATGAACATTTTTCACTGGAGAGAGATACAAGATCACAATGTTACTTTTGTATCCACTTTGTTTCATTCATCTGCAGATGATAGGGAGGAGCCTCCATCTGAGGTCATTTCAGGTTTATCTAAAGCAAAAACTACACACTTGTCACATGTTGTCACCCAACTTGGCTGGGGTAGTTTTTAGGCAAAGAGGAATATTCCTGTTGGTTCTCCCAGAGATCCAGTGTCCTTGTTAATGAAGCTTTCCCAGTTATCTTCTGGTAGCTACTTGAAGCTGCATAACACTGAAAATAGGAGGAAGTGTCTGTAGACGACAGCAGCAGGATACAGCCTAGGGTGACAACTCTGATACTCTATAGATACATTAAAGTGAGGGTTGTCACCCTAGGTGATACTGGTAGGACAACTGACCAAATTAAAAGAAAACTAAACCAGCCGCCCCATGTAAGGATAAGCAAAGCTGCAACATTTCACATTTTTTATTTTCACAGTTTCTGGGTTCTGAGTGTGGGTAACATTTGGTAACATTTCACAAAGCAGAACCTTTCCCGAGAGGGTGTGAGAGACATTCAGATGGCACATTTGGCACAACCTGGTAGTGGAGACACGTCTGGTGTCCCAACCACAAATCACAAACCCCTGAGAGCTGTCTGAGCGGGAAAGGGAGGATGAAGATGAAAACCAGCAACCAGATTTACAGCTCATAAATACAGCTGAAGCAGCAGCTCTGATGGGGAACACAAAACCATAAATCTGTAGCATCCAAACCCCGGGATATGGAGACTGAGGAAATGGTTTCAATTCAGCAATGAAAGAGAAGACACGGGAAATGGAAAATTGTGGAATTGGTGGACTGGGTGGTCTTGGGTTCAAGTTTCGGGCACTGCCTGCTTAGGGTATGAATAGTCACTCCATGTTTTTAGGGGTTTCCTTCCAAAAACATTGATCCCCCAATTTCATCTTAGACCGGTGTTTCTCAACCAGGGTTCCTCCAGGAGTGTCTAGGGGTTCCTTGAGTAATTTGTGCCCCTTGGGTATCTTTTAGAGTATCTGTAAGGGTGACATTCTTCCCACTGGCAACAATGTAAGATGAAATCTTCCCACTGGCCACCACACTAATATACTGTGAGCTGTGGATATTGTAATTATAGGAGGGGGTCCCCAAGACCTGAACATTATTTAAAGGGCTCCTCCATGATAAAAAAAAGTTGAGAAAAACCAGAGTGGAGACATTAGAATGTGGACTTCCTTGAGGGACAATTAGTGGCAGGGCTATGGACTCTGTACAGCACCGTGGCGTATATCTGTGCTATATAAATACTTGATCATATTATTAGCCCCCCTGGACCCACTTATATCCATCTTTACCACACCCCACAGCCTATCATTCCCCCCTGTGTAAGTGGAAGTTAGGGTTGAAGATGTTCTCTTCCACCTTAGGTGACCTTGTGCTGGATGGGGGATTGACCATTCTGCTCCAAGTGGTGCATTCTGGGAGGGGGTCTCATGCTCCCCAACTGGGGGAGCAGGGAAGCAAAGTTAGCGTTTTTAAAAAGGACCTGAAAGGACAAGTTGAGGGGCTAAAATATGGCCTTTGGTCTCCATGCAGCTGGTCTGTTTTTGATAAATCATGGTTTGTGCTGCATTGTCTATATAGAGGCAGAGGCAGGGCTTTTCTTCCTCATGTCAGAGAATGCTTTCTTCATGTCCTGATGACTGGTGAATAGGCAAGAAGCAACAGGAAAGGTGGAGGAAGCACAGGTCCAATTGATGAAGCAGAAGGAGGGAGATCCTTGCTCTGGAGGTCCTCTGGTACTTCTTCCTCTCCAGCAAGGAGAACGATAATCTGCACAGTGGTGACACCACCAAATCTCTGGTGAGAAAGATGACCCCACACTGCAGATATCGAGCTGCCTGCCAAAAAGGAACCATGATGTCTCACCTCTCTTCCATTTCTGGTGCTTCCATCTTCTCTTGGTCTTCTTCTAGGTTTAGACTTTTTGGCTATCATCAATGGCCGGATCAGGAGATGACCAAACACCTTTAAATGTGAACAGGAGTGTCATTGTCCACTGAGCTGGACAAACCATTAGAAACATCTTAAAATATCAAAAAGTTGCCCATCATCATTTTTTATTAAATGACCTTCAAGGAACAGTTTTGGGCTATAGCAAATTGACCCAAAACAAAAAAAATTCCCCCAAATATTACTAATGTAGAATGCTTTTCTAAGGGCCGATTTTATTGGGCTTTTAGTTTGTGATGATAATATTAAAATCACTTTGGGAAGCTCTAGAGATCATCCCGAATTCTTTGATGGGTCATTTGACCTACCATGACCTTCTTCTCCTCCCATAGACCTTTATGGAGAAGTAGAAGGTCCGCCAAGCTACAAAAAACCAACTCAAAAACAGATGAAATGTAATAGCATCAAATGTATTCCATCCACAAAGCCCCGGGTTGCATTTCTCCTTTAAGTATCCGGGCTATGCGAATAATGATATCACGCTCACCTGTGCTTGGAGGTCCTCACGCCTATAAATATACGGCCATTATTTCCGCTTGTTTAGGCCATTGTGTCACCGTCGGCATAGCAGGTGTATGTAGAGTAAGCGGTGAAATGCTGATTATACGTCTCTGCTTACTAGCAGTGGGCAGGGCTGTTAGCTGAATACTTCAAGCACCTCGGATAACCTTGGCACCGGGGGGGACAATTCACAGAGAATGTCCAAATGTTCACACAGGTGCACAGAGGAAAACATCACAGAGCCAAAAAAAGGTTTATCGTTACACCAGCTTTTGGCGCCAGGGGCCCAGCGTGCCAGTTCTGAGCTCAGGGTTTTTGGAATGAAAAACAAAGACAAATTTTTGTGCGTGCAACTATAGACCCAACCTATAATCCATACCCTGCAGGTGGAGCAGAACTCCAATTTTATTTTTTTTAGCTTTGGGTGGTAGAGTAGAGAAAGGTTACAACTCCATGTTGTGTGCGTCCCTAATAAGAAGAACTGATATTACTTTTCTTATCAACAGGGTGGGGGAGGAAGTGAGGGAAAATGTCTTCATCAGGGAGGAAGTAAACCTGATGTCTCCTCCTTCCTAAACCTATAGTCTGGGTTTTAGTTAGAGTTCTGCATTTGCAAGGTGAACTAGTTACCAAACCCTCAACCTCATACATAAAACACCAAAAGCTCCAAAAAATTCTAAATGTTTGGAAAAAAATGGAAAAATTCTGACCTTGGTGCCGTTTATCAATGATGGCTTCATTGGGTCTCACCAAGTTTCCAGGAGTGTTTTCAAGTCGGGTTCTTCAGCATGTTCTGGATGTCCATGTTGGGTTCTTGATGGAGACCATGTTGATGTAGGGGCTTCCCTTTTGCCTCCTGGTTAACCCCACTGGAAATGGTAACAGAGAGTGTGAGGGCAAGGAGTGCGGCCAATAGTAGGTTTTAGACTTCTTGCAGAACCATTGAGAGTCTGTAAGAGTTGCATTGATGGCCATCTGGAACCAGGCATGTAAACCAACTGCGGCTGGGAGAAGGCTTGAAGATGGTGGTTCAGGTCCATTAGCAGCAGGCCAGAGAGGTCAGAAGAACAGTCTAAGGTCAGGAAGATGGTTGGAGGTACCAAATCAACAGGCAAACTGCAAGGTTGGAACACTGGCCAAAGTCATCACCAGCAAATGGTTGAAGGTACCAAAACAACAGGCAAAGGTTAAGTTTAGAGGAGATGCTAAGGTCATGATCAAGCAAATGGTTGGAGGTACCGAATCTTTAGATGAAGCTCATGGCCAGAGGAAAGGTCAGGAAAATGGTTGGAGGGACCAGATTACCAGAAAAAAGGTGAGGTCAGGCCAAGGTCAGGACCAGGCAAATAGTTGGAGGTGCCAAATCATTAGGTAAAGGGCAAGGTCAGAGGAAGGGCTGAGGTCACGGTCAAGTGCGGTTCCAAAGCAAGGTTGCGTGTGTTGGAGACTTGTAGTCTCCAGCAGGGTTATCTATGGCAGGATGACAACAAAGGGCACAATTTGGAGACAGGGACAGAGCGTTGTCACCCCATAACAAGAAGTTGCAGAATAAAGACCTCAGTAGCAGGATCACCAGGGATTATTTTTTAATAAAAGAATGACAGCCCCTTCGAAATGACATTATCATGTTGAGATGCACTCAATGCACATCATATTTTCTTTTTGTTGTGGTTTAATTCACGGCCAAAGAATGTTCCGGCTGTCTGCCAAGGCCCCGCGCTACAATGTAACCGTGTTTCAAGGCTCATGTGCGTCAGGCAGCATTCAGACTGCATATTTCAATGTAACAATAGGAACGTATCTCTGTGTATCACCCACACAAGGACCCCATCGTCATCATTTCATATTGTTTCAAATTAGGAATTTCTTATCTCATCCTGCATTATATTTGGTATCTGTTCAGTGGCCTCTCACTAGCTGAAAGCTGAGATCAGGCTTGCAGAGGGAGTTGCAGATATATAGAAAAAAAGGGGGTTGAAGGGGGGGGGGATACATGGTTGGTTTTGGAAGATTGATAGAGGGGTCGGGGTCGGGTAGGTATTACAGTGCGGTGACTTTGTCTAGCAGCCCATAGAGCAGCCAGTGGCACAAAGTCTTTAGAATTGCATGTCCTGGGGAATGTTGTCACCCCTCCATCCCATTTGTTCACTCCAGCAGAATTGGCCAGGTGGGGGCGTCATAAAACATTTTATATTTATTGCAGGGATGCTAAATGAAAAGCTGCAGATTGCTCGTATTATTATTAATAATAATAATAATAATAATAATAAATAGGATTTATATAGCGACAACATATTACGCAGCGCTGTACAGTAAACAGCCACAAGGGCGTGCTGGGCTTTGTAGTACATCAGCACCTTGGCAGCGCTTGTACCGTGCAGGGAAATTTATAGAGCTGACAGCTTATTATGTTTTTCCCTGCGCTCTCCTCGCCTCTGCCTTCCTGGCTTGCAGATAAAAGTCAAGGCCTGAGGGGTTTGGCCCGGACTCTCCGGGTTTTCTTGGTTTTGTCCATTTGGCCTCTCCAAGCACAGAACAATTTGTGATCTCACAGAATGAAAAATTAAAAATGATTGGAGCTGCAGAGCATATGATGCACCCGGCCTTATCTGCCTTGTAATTCCTGGCCGGGGTTGGGGTGGATAGGAAATAATTCTGGGATTGACAATATCCCAGCTGATTCTTCCCCCGGTCACATCATCACTCCCGGGGTAAATCTTATATCAAATATGTCATCCAGGATACAGAATGCTTAGCTTTATTCACACTGGTGACCCAGAAATCTACAGATTGTTTGCGGATTGCATGCAATTGTAAGGCGGGAAAATGCTGCAGCTTTCCTACCCTCCATTGTAAAAGTATGAGGATAATAGCCTGGGCATGCGGGTATCCACAGTTGCATGAATGCTGCATGTCGCAGATTTCTAGCTGAGGATTTTTAACCAAATTGACATCCAATGTGTAAGCTCTTCTGGGCAGCGTCCTCTCCTCCTCCTGTGTCACTGTCTGTATCTGCTGTCATTTGCAACCCCTATTTAATGTACAGCGCTGCGTAATATGTTGGCGCTATATTAATAAAATGTGTGCACTGAACCATCAGGATGAATGGCTGCTCCACAGAATAATGCCAGGCGGTTACCACCAGCTTGTGGCCCTTTTCTTATTATTATTATAAATATTTTCACCCACCTTTTATGCAAAACTTTGCATTATATTTCTCTATTTTTTTTTTGTTAGATCATTGAATTCAATTAGAAAATGTATGGCCTTATATACATTTTCCTTTACACATTTTGTAATTCAATTCAGTGAACAAATTGTGCATTTTAGGAAAATGTAGGTGAAAATCTTTAAAAACAGACTCTTTATTCTCAAAGCCTAAATTGATTTTTGGTTTGCAGCAACATACCTTCCAGGTTCATCAAAGCAGAAGGCGTGATAGTTTATATTCATTAGCGACATGGCTATAGACTTTGTACAGTGCTGCATAATATGTCAGCGCTATATAGATACTATTTAATATTAATATATATAAAGCAGCCACAACCTAGTGTAGAAAAGCCAGTCTCCTGTCAGCATGCTGCAGTGAAGATCTCTTGCTCTCTATGTGGAAGCAGTGGTCTCTTTGCAAAGGTCAGACTTTTATATATGAAGTTCTCCAATCAACCAAGAGCTAGGGGACTAATTAACATTAATTTAGCGTACAGGTTTAACATCTGCGGCATTAGGAAAAGCAATTCATTGAAATGGGCTGCCAATGGATTATATTTTCAGATCTTTGGAGATGCATTGGTTTGGTGGATTCGGTGTCTTTAAATAAATGGCAGGGCATGCTTTGCAAACTGCTGCTGTGCTCCTGGCAGAGGCAAACTGCACAGGAGGCGACAAGATCTGCATGCGACTTTGGTGCAAATCTCAGGACCACAACTGCTGCGGCCAAAAGTAACATGGCGCTTTTGTAAACTGTGCAGCAATCTGCAGCCACATGCAACAGCTTACAAAGGGTCCCAACTCCTCCCAATGCCTTGAATAGAAGTTGTTGGGGTTGTGATTGACAGACTACTGTGGCTCATCATGGATCTGAAATGGCCCTAAAGGTTTCAGCTGGAGTTAGACTTTAAATCCCAAACCTTGTCTTCAGTTTACAAGTGGCAATCCCCATTTTTATGACTTTAAGTATAGGAAAAATACAAATTCAAATCAAAAACAGAAAAAGTTTTATTATTACCAAATGGTCAACATTTCTGAGAAAAGTTTAAAAAGTTTGTGAGGTTCCCGAAAACCCCAAAACTTGTGCAGTCTGCCTCAGTTTAGCGACTGTCGCCCCAGATACCCAAAAACAGCAAACTGCAGCCAGGAACCTCGAACGCCCCGCTGAGCATGAAAAATTCAATAATGCGTTCATTTCTGTAATTACCAGCATCGGACAAATGTAACGGAAGGATCGCTTCTACTATTATGTAATTGCTTATTTTCTTCCAGAATGTCACTTCTCCATTACAGCGAGAGCTGATGGGATGATGTCATATGTAAAGCTGAGCATTCAATGATTACTAATACCAAAACATGAATTCCAAAAAAACATCATGTCATATGGAGATGTACTCATTTCCAGCTCATTATCGGCTGATAGGCTTGGTGTAGCCTCTGCTTTATCCTTACCAGCTGATCCGATGCAAAGAAATTCAATTCCTATTGCCCAGCCTGTGCACCATGAGCCCCGGGCTTGGGGTCCGTCCACACATAGGGGTCTATTTATAAAGCAGGGAATCTGACATTCACAGGGGGAGAATCAATTACTGCCATTGAAACACATGGAAGATTCTCCACCAGGGAATGTTTTTGACAATGTAGACTTGTGTTAATAAAAGTTAACAAAATACATTGTCACCCAGCTTTGAATGGATGGCAGTAAATCCTAACATGCAAAAAAACGGGGAGGACCATTTTTTTTATACAATGCACTACAATTATTATTATTACTATTATTAATAAACAGGATTTATATAGCGCCAACATATTACGCAGAGCTGTACATTAAATAGGGGTTGCAAATGACAGACCGATATAGACAGTGAGACAGAAGGAGAAGAAGTCCCTGGCCCGAGGAGCTTACAATCTAGGAGATATCTAATCAACATTTCAATTGTAATTCAAAAAATGGTTGCAATTCCAATGTGATATTTAAGCATCCATTGACCTCCTTCTCCACCCACCTTTCCTGATCAGTTTTCTGCACAAATATTGATTAAAAATACAATTCTGCACATTCTATTATCAAATTGTCAGTTGCATTATTATTTATGTTGAATCTATTGTGTTATGTTGTTTATTAAAGCTCTCCAAAACTGGAGAAGATAGACTGATGAAGAATGATCCACACACCTAGAATGAATCAAAAAACATTTGCCAAGTAATAGCAAATGGTTTTTAAGAAATCTCTTCCAGATTTGTTGGATCTCCCAGGTTCTCCCATGATAGTCTTGGAGAGCTTTAGTAAATGAGCCCAATGTGTTAAGGTTTCTTTAACAAATATCTAAGCTTTACTATGTGCTACCGTAATGTACCCTGAGGGTTGGGTGCTTAGGGTGCCTGGTGTACCCCGTATTTCTGTACACCAGGTACAGCTGCATTTTTTGCCGATGACATATTGAATCAATTGGAATGTATGCCTAATAATTCTACCTCTTGATTGTATATCAAAAAAGGGAAAATGAAGGCGGACACATGGTACAGATTAGAATCACCATATGTATTATTAATATTATTACTAATAAACAGGATATTTATAGCGCTAACATATTACGCAGCGCTGTAAACAGACATTACCGTAATATGTGTCCCATTCAATTCTACCAAAAAACAAAAAATTAAGGAATATGTAAATTAAAGGGTTGGAGTCCCTCGCATAATGCCCTCCAAGTTGCAAATATTGCCCCCTTCCCATGCCATGCCGATCCCTGCATCTCTATTATATTGCAGAGTGTAGGGTGAAGGTTTGTTGTATTTGGCTGCTCTACAAGCTTTCCAAAACCAGAATATAAACCAAAATGACCCCATGGGATTCAAATTCTGCAACTTAATCACCCCAAGCATTGGCGTCAAATTGTTGGCTAACCAAAAAGAGGCAAATTGGACTAACACAGCCCAGTGACACCCTTTGTACCCCTCAGTTACACCCCAAGTCTCTCTATCTGTTGTGGCAACTTGTATGCCGAGGAGGTTGGTGGGAATTCCTGGAAGAAACAATATTAGCTAAGGTGTGGGGACTAGATTAGAAAAAAAAAGTTTGAGTTCAGTTAACCTTTATCCTTTCAATAATCTGTTCTGGGCCAGATTTTTTAGGTCCTCCCAATTAGTCATTGTGTTTCAGTAAGTAAAACGCCCGCTGTGACTGCCACGGCTATGATAACATGATGCGAAAATAATCATCTCGGACTTTGTCACCGGGAAACAATTCTTTTTTTTACCCTTTTCCTAAAAGATGGAACTGGACATGTCAAGTTCTTCTTTCTAGAGTTGTTTTAAATATGCCCAATTCAGATCGAGGGTATGAAGGAAAATTGCCGAAGTAGAGAGGACCTTTATGGGCATTTCAAAAACATGAACTATGGGGATTTAGTTTTAGCTGTGTGGAAGAACAATATTGTGGATATGTATCTATGTACATTGGATTCATGATAAGTATTGTCTGGGGTTTACTGGGACACCTGGTTATTAATATTAATATTACACGGTATTTATATAGCACCGACATATTACGCAGCTCTGTACAGAGTCCATAGTCATGTCACTCGCTGTCCCTCAAAGAAGCTCACAATCTAATGTCCCTACCATAGTCATATGTCTTTAATACAGTCTATGGTCAGTTTTGGGGGGAATACAATTAACCTAACTGCATGTTTTTGGAATGTGGGAGGAAACCAGTACAAAGAGGAACCCACGCAAACACGGGGAGAACCTGCAAACTCCATGCAGATAGTGTCCTGGCCGACATTTGAACCTGGTCCAAGTGCTGCAAAGGCCAGCGTGCTAACTTCTGTTGTCCTTTATTGCGATGGGCTATCTCATGCATGTGGGCATGCAGGGGGCAAATTTGTGGAAACTATGTAAAACTATCAAGATGAAATGGAATTTACTGGATTGTAAAATCTTCAAATTTCCTTCTTTCAATTGTACCCCAAACAATGAAATTGTCTAAAGTCCAGTCTAAAAGCCTTCTTGATCCATGACCAACCCAAATTTAATTGCTTGGCTTTGTAAACCTTGGAAATGAGTAGGAGAGCCAAAAAATGGCTTTTTATTTCCTTGTTTCACACAACAGTGTTTTTTATATGACTGTTTAGATTATATTAGGGTTTGATCAGATGGGTGCAGCCGTTCCCATGCTGCTCTTTCCAGCTAGCACTTTGCCATCTGCTCAGCAGCCACTGCACTGGTTCCTAATGAAATTTCCATATTACTCTACAATATTAGCCCCCATTTATTTTCTTTGGGCAGCTTTGGGTTTAACGCCATGTTGGCGCCTCATTCATTGGCATGGCTCACGAGTATGAAGAAGTGACAACTACAACACAACCTCACCAGCCCTCTCATATAGCCCTTCCAATATATGTATCCACAGGCCCATTGCAAGGATAATACCCCCCTCTATTGCAGGCACCTGCCTGATCCTGGTCCATTATACACAGTAGAATGTTACAAATGATAATAATAGTTTATGATATAGAGATACAAGAAGCAAACACAATTTCCTGTACCAACTTGCTAATTAATAAAAAGTTCCCTTTAAAGTTTATTTTTCTTTGGTGCTCAGATTTCCCCTGGCATGACTACTTGGTGCCCTGAGCCAGCCTGCCCATACCTGCTGCACCCTTTGTGCTGGATCAAACATTTGAATTCTTGTTTGCCTTGTTACATACATACACCCCCCACCCAAATCCTAAGAATAAAACTATCCGTTCGCCTCCCCACCCTCCCGGCCGTGACTCAGTGCACACCCACTGTGTTATTTTCCTTTACATCTGTTGCTGATTTAACTTGTAGACTACTGGGTTGGGATTTTCCCCCCGTCATCCGTTTATCCATTCTTCTTTATTGGTTTGACACCAGCTTGGTTTTTTATATTTTATTATACCAATCTGTAACATTAAAAACAGCCCAACATGCAAATCTCTTTATTATATCTGCATAAGCATTGGAATACATACATCAGTACTTTGTATATTTCTATATGGATCATGCAGGTATAAGTATGTGAAAGTCTGCAGCTCCTACAAAGTTCCCAAACTTAACTTTCACCCTTCTGATCTGCTGGAATACAGCATCACTGTGCAGCTATCAAACCACATAATACCATGCAGAATTTTATTTAACCTAATAAACCCTAATTGCTTCCCAAGCCTTAGTATTCAATTAACAATTTCCATTTTTTCTTGTAAAGTTTGTTTCTACTTTTTATCCCCTTATTTGAATATTTACATCTATTCTATTCTATTCTTGACATTCATACAAACGCGTTTTTGGGTGCAGGAGACCAGTAGACCAATGGTGCAAATGTACCTGTGCTGGACAGTCCCATCTGGTTCCTTTTTCCCAAAGCCATCTTCTTCCTTAGTGGATCCCACCTTTGGAAAATAGGGTGAAAGAAAGAGGTTTCTGCTCACAAGTTGTTTTTGTAAAATCATTAATTATGTATTGATACAAATCAGGTTTCATCCATAAATATTCTACATACAACATTATTCACATATCCAGTCTAGTTTGTATGTCACCAGGCACCTGGAGTACATATTCTAGACAGAATTGCTCTAGCTATTTATAACAAATAACCGTATTCGTCTTATGTGTCCCGACGCGTTTCGCCTTTCTAGGGGAGGGGTGTCACCAGTACACGTGGCTGTGTTGTAACAGTGCTTTGGATGCACAAACAATCCTTCTTGATTATTACTCGGCAGATTCTCCTCAAATTTTGGAGCCACTAGTGACCTGCTATCTATATACCTTTCCTTGACTCTAATGACAATTTATTAAGCACCATTGGCGGTCTTCCATTATTTTTCCTGTTTACCTGCATTAATACTACTGCATCCAACCTTTGCTGGAACACATCTCAAGCACAACCTTAGAACATAGTCACCATTTACATTTATCTGTGTACTAGCAACCAAAAACCGTAATGTTCTTAAGCTCATACTTCCCTGAGGAAGCCTTAAAAAGGCGAAACGCGTTGGGTACCGGATAAAAATCTTAATTTTTAATCTAAACCTGTAAATTTGAACAATTTTTAAATCAACCATGACACCATCACTCCAAATTACTAAGTTCAGGTTTTTCCAGTGAAGAGTCTTGGAAATACTACAATATACATAGATATAGACAATCGTGCTCCTCCAGTAGTTTGGGGCAGATCGTTTTCTGTTCCACCGGGACTGTGACCATATGCACAAAGGCAGCTCCATAAGGACATGGTTGAATGGGTTGGGTGAGGAGGAATTTAAAGTCCTGACTCAAACCTTACTTAGCACCTTTGGGAACTGGAACACAAGCCAGGTATTCTCATCCAGCACCAGAACCTCACCTCACACATTTTCTTTTATCTGAAACGACATATTTTAGAATAATCTTCCAAAACGTCATAGGCAATGTCATGGCAACTCCATATTAATATCTATGGTCCAACAAGCCCCATACAAGGATGATGGTCAGGTATCCCAAAACATGTGTCCATGTAATAAATTTGAACATACATAAAATGCATTCATAAAAATGGAACAAATTGTATGAAACAGTGACAAGATCAAATGCAAACGTTTCATCATGAGTGATAATAAAAAGGGCATGTGTGCAATAGATGGGTATATGGCATTTCCCAAGTGGCATTTCTTGATGGTTTTTAAATATGATTAGTTGTTTTAAGTTTTTTTTTTGTATGTGTTTGAGATGGGTTACAAAAGGGTCTGCAAAACAGGGTTCTCAGATCTTTTGATTATATTGGAATGGATGATCAATGAGCTCAAAAGTCTTGGTTGGGTCCCCGGAATACATTTTAATTCTTCAATTTCCACCTTTACTTTTATATAGGGCTCTACATTGGTTTATAAACTCTACCTGACACCGGAGTGTGCTTTAAACTGCCTCTTAGCCTGAGGGTTCTTTTGAGGGACGGCAGAATTTGGGCTCAGGCACTTATCAAAGTCCTTTTATCTTGGTTTTTCCATCCTGGTTTCTGCTGTCGGAGATGTTGTGGTTGACAGCTGGGCAAAGTTCTCCAAGTGTTATTTTAGAAAGGAAGCGAATCCGCCCAAAGTGGGCCGTCACCGAAATAGAATCCCCAGGCTCTTCTCATTTTGGTTTATTTTGGGGGGGTTGGTGGTGGTGGTGGGATGTTTCCTGCGGCCACCTGAACACAGAGTATGATTCTCCCTGATGAGTATGGTTACTTGTACAGCCAGAAGGTCGACTAAGTTTGGTGACTACTCATTAGACTGCGTGAAAATCCGCAAAAGCTTTTCTCTGAGTTTGTTGGTAAGCAGCGGCCTTTCGCAATATGAGAGCAATCATCATAGGACTGGCATTTACTGTGGCACAATTGGAATTCTTCATATACTGCACGAATGATCTGAAACATCTACATGAATTGCAAAACCAAGGTTGTGTATTTTGGGCCCTCTCCTGGCTTTATTATGGGGGTCAGAGAAGTTCATTCGGGACTAAAACCTCAGAAAATGTGCTTGAGGTTGGCTCTTCTGCAGGTAGTCAGCCAGGGATTAGGTAGAAGTTATGTACTACATGAGCTACGTATACACACTAGATTATTGTCGGTGTAAAGCTAGCATCTGTACAGCGATCACCCGACATTATTCATTAATCTGTCCTGGTGGATTAATGAACAACCAATCCAGAATGACCGCTGTTCACTCCAATGGAGGTGAGCACAGCAGCGTGCCACATGCTCCTCTTTTGCCCCCTCTGCTCCCCACAGAAAACCATATCATGCTATCATGCACTGTTGAGCAAAAAATAATGCATCTTTGGTTTTTTGGACATTTTGTTGTGTTGGGAGCCCATTATGAGGACACGTTAACGTTCGGTAACAACTGCGTTACAATGATGGTTCCTGAGCTTTGGATAATGTGGGGTGTTGAGTCTGTTACCCTACAGGTGAGATTCAACCACTTTGTTTGTATCAGTGACCAGAAAGTGAGAAGAAATTCCAAAATAAAAAAAAATGTTACCAGAACAAGAGATGAAAGGATGTGTTCCAAAGAAGCAAACTGTTTCCGTGATATCTCTCAACTTTTTTCCTTACTTTTAGGGACTTTCCAATACTTTCCCCACTCCTGGTTGTGCTCTGAGTACAGGAACTGATAAGAGGAAGACCAGGCGGGTTTCACCTGGACCCTACTCTAGTACAGATATTTTGTCTAGGGGAATGTAAACGGGACTTTTACAGCCATTTGCCGCCTAATGAAGCACATTGTTAGCAATTGTTAACCCATGACATTAACATGATGTCCCGAGGTCTGATGGGCCCTGAGCTTTGGATAGCGTAGAGTTTTATCAGTGACATCACCAATGATGAGATTTACTCACTCGTCTCAAAGTCCAGAAAGTCAGGAGAAATTCAAAACTTTAAATTGTCAGCAGAACAAGAAATAAAAGGAAATGTCCCAAATAAACAAACTCATATCTCAACTTTTTTCTGTACTTTTAATGATTTTCCAAATTTTTCCCCACTTCCCATTGCTTCTTGAGTACAGGAACTGATAGAAAATTTCTGTCCTAGGAGAAAGACTATAGATGGGTTTTACCTGGACCCTCTTCTAGTATGCGTTATTTGTCCAGGGGAATGTAAACAGGACTTTACTTATCTGAATCTTTGTTGCCCATGTCATGCTTTTCATCCATTTGACTTCTATAGGGTTTGGGTGGCACTTGGCTTCTTCCCCATACAATGCAGAACTACTACTAAAACTCCCCCAGCCGCTCTCTCTGCTCCTCCGATGACCTAATAATGACTTCCTCACTCATAACCCCATCCCAGGGATGGCTACCAGACTTTTCTAGGGCCGCCCCAATTCTCTGGAATGGTCTTCCTCGTCCTATTCGGCTTGCTCCTACTTTCTGCTCATTTAAAAGAGCTCAAAACCCAATTTTTCAAACTTGCCTACCCATCTTTTTCTGTCTTTTGAAACCCTCACTACTTCCCACCATTCTATATCCCCCTCATATTGTGTGATACTTCCCCCACCTACTGGATTGTAAGCTCCTCGGGGCAGGGTCCTTTCCTTCTCCTGTGTCACTGTCTGTATCTGTCTGTCATTTGCAACCCCCAATTTAATGTACAGCGCTGCGTAATATGTTGGCTCTATGTAAATCCTGTTTATTATTAATAATAATAATAATAATAATAATAATAATAATACCTACTAGACTTGTGTTATGGGGTATGCTGTCAGGGCAAAAGACCATGGGCCATAGAGGTTTATGGAAAGCTGTTGGAACCAATCACATGGAAGTGGAGACGACATGTGATTCAGGGATAGGGTAAGTAAAAATACTATTTACCCCCTTTCAGTGCATAGCTATCTCAATGCTAAAAACTGATTTTTGCTAAATCCAGAATGGGGCTTGAACCCTAAACCTGAGAACTTATAGTAGTTTGGTTTATCTAAACTTTGATATTAATTGAGATATTGAAGCAGTTGCAGTTAAAACATCTTCATTCCATTTACTATATCTCTTGCAAAATGATAATTCATGTTGCTATATGAACAGCCAATATTCCTTGCCTTCGGTACCGTGCCACCCCCTGGTAACACATATACAAATCCAATCTAAACTTGGCATATAGAAGAAGCAGAACCGTGCAGGTAAATTCCATGAAAGCCAAGAAACGCAGGTCTAGACAAATGCCAATAATCCATGCGGCTGTGATGGGTGCATAAACCTGCAGACTGCTCCTGTGCTTCATTCTTTATATAACTGACACTCCCAAAGTGAGAGGGCCACATACTACAATCACCTCGCCCAGCGTTGAATAAACAAGGCTGGAATTTGTGTTTTGTGTTGTGGATGTGTCTAGCAACTTCAGCTCCTAACAGGTGCTGCAACACCTTCTTGCCTGGGGGAAAGCGCTGATTGCTGGTATTAGGGTGGGTGGTTTTAATAACACATTCTGCCTAAGACAAGATGTACAGAATAAAGGTGTGCTGAGCGGAGGAGAGCCAGGACTGCTTTGTCCTCCCCATATTGTATTCGCTGCCATGGCTAATCCATTTCAGATGGATCTCACCTTCGGCTGTGACACAGCAGCTGTACAGACAATCCTGCATTGAGGGATTACATCAAAAGATTAACTACACCTTTAAGGCGGTATTGATATTTTTTTAAGGTGGACACAGATAGATAGGTATCATGAAAAGGTCCAATGCTGAAAAATCTCCAAATAAGGTGGAAGGGGCAGTGTGGGAACCCGTTCTTCACATCCATAATGATTGGGACAAAACTTCTTACCTGTACATTTAGGGTTACCAGTAGGGATGAGCGAAAATTTCCTGGAACTTCTGATGGGTCCGTGAATCTTCCTTGAACCAATTTCGCGGACCCATCCGAAGTTCCAGGAAATCATTACAGGAGGATTCCCAGGGTTGCATTCATTCATGCAGCTCTGGGAATCCTCCTGTGTGTGATCCCCATTGCAATGGATTCACAGGGCTGCATGAATGAATGCAGCCCTGGGAATCCTCGTGTCAGTGTGTGATCCCCGAGCACTAGAGGTTAAATAGGAACAAGTCTCCCCATTCAAAACCTCTAGTGCTCTCTGATTGGTTTGAGCGTCATCAGGATTTTCCTTTCCTCAGCCTATCAGAGAGCACTAGAAGTTTTGAATGGGGAGACTTGTCCCCATTTAACCTCTACTGCCGGGGATCGCACACTGAGCTGATCAATGAATGCAGCGGGCGCTGCATTCATTGATCAGCACAGCCTGCGGGACTTTTTTTTTCAATCTTGATCAGCGAATTTACACTGGCCGTTCTTGCTTACAATTTCGGTAAGCGAGAACAGCCGAATTTGCCACGAGATCGAGTTTAAAAATCTCGCTTGCTCATCCCTAGTTACCACCTGGGTTTGCTGGATCATCCAGCTTTACTGAAGAACGTGTAATAAAGCTCTCCAAGACTGGAGAAGATAGACTATTAAGGGGTAAAAATCATTTGCTATTAGTTGACAGATGTCTTCAATCCTGGACCAAATCTATTTCAGGGTTGCAGGATCACCCAAGTTCTCCCATGATAGTCTATCTTTAATAAATTAGGCCCATTTCTTAATCAAGTCCCATCCTTTGGCTCGGTTACACCTATGGAACATGGACACCCATTTTCATTCTTATTTTAATGATCAGTTCTTTGAAATAATAATCAGGTGACAACCCTATGATCAGTCGAATGTTCCTCCTGCCAAAAATTGACGGTCACTAAACCACCGGCAGGAACCACTGCTGTTGTTTCCTAAAGGAAGGAAGATCCTTCCCTTCATGGATTATTCTATTTCTCCCGACAATAATCAATAACGATTATTTCCAGTGATATTGATTGGGTTCTGTAGGAATTTTGGAGATATAAAAGACCTAATGGATGACTTGCCCCCCCCAGGCTGTCTTATATACAATTAGCTGAATTTTAAGTTTCCCCATTTCTAGCCTGGCTGGATCTGCTCTGATTTACTGTCTGTTCTTGGGGATCCCCCACCCCCGAGGATCATGTGGCTGCTTGTAATGAGCAGTGCCGGGAAGGGTGACACGTGTGGTTTGTCTCATCACCTCTCCTGCACTCTGAGCCGACGAGAAGCTAATGAGAGAAAATTATACGAAGCTTCTGCTGCTAATACATTAGACTGCGCCGTGTCCTCATCCGCACATCCGGACCTTTCATTCCCAGCCTAGACGCTCGGCTCAGCTGCCTGCCTAATGCATTGTCCTGGTTTATTTTATTATTTCTTTTTATGGCGATACATAATAATTCTGAAGATAATGTTCCGGAATAGTTAAAGGGCAATGATTGCCAAATATAAAAATTCAATTTACCAATTGGGGCCCCAAGTTACTTTAGTGTGGGGGCCCAAGTCTGTTCTGCACAGGGGCTCACTGTTGGCTAAGTCTGCCTCTGCTTAGCTGCAGCTTTATATGAAAGCTCTTCTTTCTAACCCACCTGTAACCCAACCCAAGAGTTACCTTTACTCACCAAAATCTTCCAAGCAGGTCCCTTGCTGGCATCAATGTGAGTTGCAGGAACTGCCGATCCATCACTGCAAAGTCCCCACCCTAACCAGCCCCCTGTAGATGATGTCACACCAAGAGGATCCCACCACTGGACAGCCAATAGCAAGTGTCCGTGTCATACAGGCAGCTATATAGACTCACAAAAGAAGCCCCGGCTCTTCAGGGGGGGTGACATTGTGCAGGAATATCACATGACCACAGCTTTGGGTGAAAAAAAACAGGTTTTAGATTATGCTGGCGGTCAGTTTTAGAGGGTTGGGGGGTGAAAGGATGGGACGTGACTCATTTTTAAGAATTGATAGTTTTGTCATGATGGTCCACAACCTGCGAGGATCTAAAAGCCAATAGGAAGTATCCTTGTCATACAGGCAGTTACATAGACACCAAAAGAAGCCCCGACTCTGCGGGGGTGGTGACATTGTGCAGGAACATCACATGACCACAGCTTTGGGTGAATAAAAACTAGTTTTAGATTATGCTGGTGGTCAGTTTTAGAAGGTTGGGGGGTGAAAGGATGGGAGGTAAATCATTTTTAAGAATTGATAGTTTTGTCATGATGCTGCACAACCTGCGAGGATCCAGAAGCCAATAGGAAGTGACCCAGGGAGCAATAGGAGCATCGGGACAATGGTGCTTCTTCTCAATGCAGAGGACAGAGGACTCCTGGAGGGTCATGTGACCATGAATTTAGGAAGTTAGGAAAAATAAGTTCACAAAAAGTCTGTGTGTTGGGCAACAACTATCTGGAGTTTAGCCTTAAATAATTTTCGCCATTGGCATGGAATTTTCAAGAATTATAAAATTAACAGAAACCCTCCAATTTTTGCTGAAATTTTAAAAAATAGAACTATTAATTCTTAAACTTCTCCCTCTCCTACTCCATCCCCCGTTCTCTCATCACCGGTCCGCTTCAAGCAGATCACAGATGATCACTAGATGGGGCTATTGCAAAGTTTTGCATCCATGCGGTCTATTTCCAAATATTTTCACCCAATTTTTACCCAAAATATACTCATAATTCACTGGGAATTCATTTAGAAAATGTATGAATCAACTTTTTCTCAAGATTTAATTTTTTTCTAATAATTATTTATGTGGAAAATTTGCGATAAAAGTTGAGTGAAAATATTTATAAATTGACTCCAATTCGTGTTAAAGGTAAATAAGAGATTAAAATGTTTTTATCGTGCATGCAGGCTCCAAAATTGTATTTAAAAAATAAATAAAAATGTTATATATTGCACCTTAGCACTGCATAGATGTGGTGGCTGCATTAGTTTTCTTTTCTCTGCATAAGGACAAAAATGTCTGTGTCACTTCCTGTGAAAGCACAAACAGCCCCACTGTGTAAACTACTAATCCCATCAACCCACTTTATGAACAAAGTCAAGCTGCTCTCAGTTTATGTGACAGTCATAGCTGCCCCCTATAGGATGAATGTAGACACAAAAGGAAGCATGTTCCCCAATTTTGAGGGTGAATCTCAGGAATGGCAGTTTAAACTTGCTGAAAAATCCTTAACGGTAAACCCGATTCGGCATTTTTTTAAATTTTGGTGTCCTCTTAATAAAGAGCCCCCCAATGTTGGATTTTCCCGCACTTTTAGTCCTGGCAACAAGAACCAATTTTGATGGTGAATCTCATGGATAGCAAAAATTCTGATGGGATTCTGAAACTTTCTGGTGCTTTAAAAATTCTTTAACAGTTAACCCAGAGCTGTGGGGTTTTTTCGGTGTCTTTTTAAAAAAATGGCTCCCAAATGTTGGATTTTCCTGAACTTTCATTCCCAATGACAAGGACAGATATCAAGGGTGAATCTCAGGGACAGCAAAACAATATTTGTCAGGGCTTCCGATCCTTCCTAGTGCTATTAGGACACTTTAATTGTCAACCCAGAGCTGTCATTTGTTTTTTTAATCTGCTGGACTTTTCATCAATAGCTCCCAAATGTTGGCTTTTCAATCCCGAAGACGAGGACAGATATTGAGGGTGAATCTCATAGCCAGCAGTAAAAATTTTATGGAGCAGTAAAAATTTACAATCTCTCCTGGTGCTATAAAGATGGGTTAACAGGTAACCCAGAGCTGCCACTTGGTGGTTCATAAAAGCCCCAAATGTTGGATTTTCCCCCATTTCGGTCCTGGTGACGAGGAAAGATATTGAGGGTGAATCTCGCGGACAACCAAAAAAATTGGCAGAAATTCTGATTCTTCCTGGTCTTTTAATTACGTTTTAACTGTAAACCCAAAGCTGTCATTTGTTTTAAATTTTGGTGGCCTTTTTAAAAAAAGCCCCCAAATTTTGGATTTTCCTGGACAAATATTAAAGGTGAATCTCACTGACAGCCAAAAAATTGGCGGAGATTCTGATCCTTATTGGCCATATAAAGACGCTTTAACAGTTAACCCAAAGCTGCGTTTTTAAAATTTGGTGTCCTTTTCATAATTAGCATCCAAATGTTCTCTTTTTCTTCACTTTCAGTCCTGATGATGAGGACAGATATTTAAGGTGAATCTCAGGGACGAAAAAAAAAAAAAAAAATTGGCGGAGATTCTTTCTGATGTTTTAAAGACACTTTAGCGGTTAACCCAGAACTGTCATTTTATTTAGGTCTGGTGGCCTTTTCACAAAGAGCCCCCAAATGTTATTTTCAGTCCGGGTGACAAGGATAAATATTTAGGATGAATCTCAGGAACCACAAGAAAACCTTAGAGAGATTCTGATTCTTCTTGGTGTTTTAAAGATGCTTTAATTGTTAACCCAAAGTTGTCCTTTTTTTTTTATTCTGGTGGCCGTTTAAAAAAACAAATGTTGGCTTTTTTTGCATTTCAGTCCCGGTGATGAGAACAAATATTATGGATGAATCTCAAGGACAGGAAAAAAATTGGCAGAGATTCTGATCCTTCCGGGTGTTTAGGCTTTGATGGTTAACCCAAAGCTGACATTTTAAAAAAAGATTTTGGTGGACTTTTCAAAAAAGCCCCCAAATGTTGGATTTTCCTGGCCCTTCAGCGAGGGGGACAAATATTAAAGGTGAATCTCAGTGACAGCAAAAAAAAATTGGCAGAGATTCCGATCAATCCTCACACTGTAACAGTTAACCCAAAGCTGTCATTATTATTATTTTTGTTATTCTGGTGGCTTTTCCCGCACTTTCAGTCCTGGTGGCGAGGACCGATATTGATGGTAAATCTCGGGAAAGCAAAAAATAAATTGGTGTAGATTCCAATCCTAAAGAAGCTTTAACGGTTAACCCAGAGCTGTTTTTTTGTTTATTCCGGTGTCCTTTTTTAATAAATAGCCCCCAAACCTTCTCCAGGACTGACGATGAGGACTAATATTAGTGGTGAATCTCACAGACAGCAATAAAAACTTGGCAGAAATTCCGATCCTAAGGACATTTTAACGGTTAACCCAGAGCTGTTTTTTTTTTTAAATTTATTCCGGTGTCCTTTTTTATTAAATAACCCCCAAACCTTGGCTTCTCCGGCACTTTCACTCCCGATGATGAGGACTAATAATAAGGATGAATCTCAGACGGCAATAAAAACTTGGCAAAGATTCCGAAGGACGCTTTAACGGTTAACCCAAAATAGTTTTTTTTCCAGTGGTGCTGTGGCTGCAGCGGACAGGCGGGGGTTAAGAGAACGTGGGCACGGCTGACTCGGTGCTCTTAGCAGGGGATTGGTGGAGATGGGTGAATATTGTCTCGGGTGCGGCTTATTAGGTTTACAATCGCACTCTTGGCCCGGATTCCCCCGTGCTGAATGAAGACGCACTTTACCTCCCAATCTGACGTGTTGGTGTTGTTGGGCGGGGGGTGTTGGGTTGGGTGGAGTGGGGGGGTGGCGATGCTTCGGGGCTGTTTAGTAGCTGGTGTGACAACATTACCGGCCAAAAAATTTCAGGCTTGTCTGACGCTCCGTCTAACCCTTAAGGGGCCGGGGAGTTTGTTCCCCGGATGACACATCGCAGGCTGCGGACTCCATGAACGCCGAGCCGCCCCGGGGATGGGGAGACAAAACTTCCGTATAGACGCCAAGGTAGGGAATATTTTGGGGTGATTTGGGGGTCGGAGCTGAGGCCATAAACCTTCCCTACCTTCACCGGCTACCATACAAAAATAGCTACCAATAAAAGGGGCCCCGAAGAACTTTTCAGCCAGTGGTGTCCACCAGCGTTGGGGGTTTGCTGCGCCATTTTTAATTTTGGCCTGCCAACCGAATATTCCGAGGTTCCTCCTGCACGTTGTATGGGAATAGAGATTCACCCCCTGGCCCGGGGACAGATGGGAGTGTCAGATCCCGGGAAAGGACTCTGCTGGTGACTATAAAGAGGACCTGTCATGCCACGAGGGTGCAGAATTAAGCTGGAGAGAGGACGCAAGGGGCGGTGGAGGATTATTAAGCAAAGGGAACGTTCACTGAGTTTAGTAAATAAGGGGAAATGTGTTTGCTTCACTCAGCCAATCACGTGTCAGCAAAACTTTTTTCACTTGTTTAGACGCTGTGGTTTTAACCCTTTCCTACATTATTAAAAAAAAAGATTTTGGGATTTAAAAATACATTAAAGGGAGATTTGTCTTAACTCAGACAGAACAGGAAGTGAAGGAGAATCTCTACACTCTTTGGTGGGTGTCAAGGAGCACAGGAAGTGGGGAAAAGCTCCTAACGTCTGATTTGACAGGTGGCAGAACAGGAAAGGAGAAGGAAGTTTCCCAACTTTTCATTTGACAGTTGTTAGAACAGGAAGTGAGGGGAAATCTCCCAACTTCATGTTTATTTGACAGGTGAAAGGAAATCAGGCAAAATGTCCCAATCTTCTGTTTATTGGACAGGTGTAAGAACAGGAAGTGAGAGGGATATTTTCTAACTTTCCATTCATTTGTTCAGTTGTTAGAACAGGAAATGAGGAGAAATATTTTCTTACTAGAAGGGCCAGTAAAAAAAGGAAAACTGAATTGCTGTTACATAGCATTTATATTTTGTTGCCAGGTATCAGAACAGTAAGTTGGGGAGAAATATCCCAACTTTCCATTGGTTTAGCAGTTGTTAGAACAGGAAGTGAGAGGAAATTTTCCGACTTCCTATTTGGCAGGCAGCAGGACAGTATGTGGGGGGGGGAAATCTCTCAATTTCACATCTTCATAGATGTCAGAAAGGGAATAGGGGGATTCTCACAACTTCTATACGAAAGGTGTTAGAACAGGAAGTCAGGGGAAATCTCCGAACTTCCTTTCTATTTGGCTAGTGTTAGAACAGGAAGTGAGGGTCACTTAAGCTGGTACTCTGAACCACAGGACTCTGACCAATGTATGCTTGGGCCCCTGATGGGAACATATAAGGAGGGCAGGGGGAGGGTCCCCTGGCCTGGGCCATTACACAGAGGGACTGACAGGAGTTGTTTGCCCAGCATCATCCCCCCGATCTCCTTCGCCCCTTTATAACCCCCAACGTTTAAGGGGCTCATTTATATTATACATTGGGCCCACTGCAACCCATTCATAAATGTCAGCCTATGGTGTGTCCCCAGCACTCACATGCAGTCCTCTCTGTGTAATAGAGTGCTGTGATTGGAGGAGAACTGGTCATGTGACTTTGACACCTCCCCTGCGGAGTCATTTATTTTACAGTCATTCATTTTCAGTACGCTGCACCAACAACAGGGCCCCAGTGACTTCCTTTATCGGTGGTCCTGCGGGTGAAGTCCCCCGAATTCATGTACCATGGTCAATGCTCCCCCTGGCACTGCTGATTCAGCCTTCCTATAAAAGTCAAGGTTGACATTATTAGTCAATAAAAAATGGATGAAAATCCAATGGATGAAAGGGCCAGGGACAGTCAGGCTCAGGAGGGAGAAACTAGATAATGATGGACTTCCTCCAGCCAGAAAATGAGGTGGGGGTCTGTCTGACTTGCTGAGCTTCTAGTGCACATTGTGAGAAGCTCACAGTGTGCAGTGATATCAGAACAATTTGCAGGATAGGAGCTGCTACATCTGTAAGACTGAACAATTTTTATTATTTTCTAGGTAGTTTAGGTAACAGCCAGGGTGGCCCTCTCCTTTGTTTCTCTTTTTCTGGCCAGTTATTTATCTGATGCTCTTTTATTCGTTTTACATAAACTGGGATTTGCATTTCCACATTTTGATTATTTTGAGTGTCTAGGAAGGGCAGATGTGGGCCCGCATGGCGGCGGATTGCCATGGCAGGGGTTAATGGCTGCCCCTGGGTTCCTCCTGTCTCTGCCTGTCTCAGCTCCTCTGCCGCCTCCTCTCCTCCTCCTCCTTCTGCCTGTGCTTGGCATTTAATATCATCTCCTGTTCCTGCCGTCCCCTGGAGCCAAGACACAGAGGGGGCAGAAAAACAACCCGCCAAGAATGATTAAATCGGGCGCGTTTGGAGGATATCGATCTACGCCGTGTCATGTTACCCCCCAAATAATCATTTTATTGTAATATCCCCACACAAATCCCCCCTCACTGGGTACAAATCAGGGTTTTCTAAGATGGATTTGGGAATGCTTGGTACATGGCGCCAATTTTCAACATTTGCTGCCATGTTTGTGCCCAGTTAAAGGGCCGGTACACCCAAAATGATATTTATAGGGGGAATCTGGAGGACTAAAATAAAACTTGCCCTCCGATATACTCCAATTTTTGTGCAGTTCCCACCCATGCTGGAGTTTTTGGAGTTGGACCTTGTGTAGTTATTCCGTCGTGTGATCAGATTGCATTATTAATGTGTCAGGTGATCAGAACGCAAAGTTAATCGGTCAGGTGATCAGAACAAACCCAAATGAGATTTCCCCAAATGTGAGGAGTTATCCAGGGCCAGTTGTGGGCGGGCTATGTACATTCCATTTGGAGCATCACAATTACCTAAAGGAGACAGATAGGTACCCCTTTCACACCACCTGTCATTGTAATCCCCCCTCCCACACGTAGGGGGTGCTATAGTTATTCTTGAGTTCTCAGACACCATAGGAAAGTGGCACTGAGCCATCCCATGCATCCAATCACATTCATCGAACTACTATGTGCTGATGGGATGGGTCATTCTCTGATTTCATGGCGCTGGTCAGGTAGCACAGCCTTCTATTAATTAATTCTGTATTCAATATTGATCGCCAATGGCTGCTTCTGATTGGCTGACACCATCATGAAGTCAATGATTACAGTACCAATAAAAGGCTCATTGATTGGTCAGTGACTGGGTGACATGACTCCAGGGGGGCACTGAGGAGGACTTGATGATATAATTCCATTAAAAACACACTAATGTGTTTCTTTCCATTCAGTCCTGAGATTCACTCAGCCCTGCACACTGCACAGTGGAGGCCTGATGTAGGTCCACTTACAGGTCAACACTTTTTACACGTAACTGGACAGTGAAAGGAAAAGGAGCTCATTCCTCTGTCACGCGTCTCGTCCTCTTGACTTTTTCTTGTGGAATACCTGACTGGCAGCTTGTGCTGCTTCTTTCTCCACCATTCTGAGCTCTGCTGTAGAGTGGAGTATATGGGGCTGATACCAGGTCTTATTCAGGTACTTACCATACTATGGGCAGTTCCCCCTACAGCTGCATCATCTTTGTTTCCAGTATTAGGAGAACTTCATGAAAAATATAAATTCATATATTGATGGGTTTATCAATGATTCACTCATAAAGCTTGAGGGGAATTACAAAAAGTGTAAAAACGAGAATGTGATCATTGCAACCAATCAAGTTTCAGCTTTATTTACTTAGTAATAATAAAGAAGAAGTCTGATTGGTCGATCGGATTGCTGAGAGCAACACCTGATTCATCCAGGTCATGTGACTCACTGGAACTTGTGCTTGTGGTTGGCTGCTCTGTCACATTGTGGGAAGGGACTGTAGGGGAGATGCAAAGTGTGCCACTAAATAAGGGGCCCTGAACCCTCCTCCTACAGGGGCCCCAAGTCCATTCTGCACAGGGGCCCACTGTCGGCTACATCCACCACGGGGAGACCAATTCTGTCTTTACCCACCAAAGGATTTGTATTTCTGTCTGTTCAATTCTAAGTTTGCTACAGCTTTGTCACATAGCAAAGCTCTGGGAAGGAGAGGCTCTTCCTGGCATAGGGAGACAACTGTGGCCCATTTGGGCTTTTGTGTTGTCACCCTGTCACATGACCTTTAATGACAGCACACATTGATCAGAGACAGTCGTTGTCCTGGTAGTGAAAGACAATGGGAAGGCGTGTGGGATGTCTGTGGCTCCACTGTGATATTTTCCCACGTCTCATCTCCCATGGCCCCTGCTGATCAGTGCCTGGTGGGGGAGGAGAGCGGTCAGGTCCTTCCTGCATTGATCTTCCATGAGCAAATATGAAGCTTTCTCAGCGTGATCATTCCTTTCCTCCACCTTCTCTGATATTCATCCAGACAGCAATAAATGAAAGTATGAGTGAATGTATTCATAGCTCAATATAGGAAACGAGTGTACGGAAATAAAGACAATCATTCGGGCAATTAAAGAAAAAAATCATCTCATTAATAATATAAACCCGCTTCCAATAAAATACTTTTCATTGTTTATTACATCTCATATTTGGTGACCTCTAACAGACTCCACTTCCTGTCTACATGCAGTTGCTCATTGTTGGCTGCAGGCCATTTCTTTGCACTGGCTTCCCAGTGGTGACAACGAATGTCTGTGTTTAGGAAATGTGTGTTGTCATTGCTGTAGTCACCACCAGGGGGCATGTGACTGGCTGACAACACAGCAGCACAAATAAGACACAGTTGTCACCCTGTTACATGTGAGCAGTTGACGGGTCTGCATGATGTTTGTTCAAACAGCTTCTTTAAAGGATTGATATGACATTCACCAAAACATTCCCTGGTGGAGAATCTTCCAGCTACATTGGCAGTAGTTGATTCTCCACCAGAAAATGTTTCTTTGAATGTCAGATTCTTTATAAAGTGATAGGGTGACAACCTAGAAACACAAATGAGAGGCAGGGACAGGGTGTTGTCACCTATGTGCCAGGTAGAGCTTCTATAACATAAATCTCAGTGGAAAAAGTAGAAGATGTTGGCACTGGAAGTATTTCATGGCATTCACCACTTTAGAGGTAAGTAGCATTTAGGCTGATGGATTGGGAACCAAGTTATGTCTAGGGTTGGGGTAAAGGACTGGGGGAATCTAAAGAGGTAATAGTGGGTTTGGGTGTTAGGATAATATTAGGCAGTATGTTAGGGACTGGGTTCAATTTTCAGTATTTAAAATCAATTAGGATATTAAGGGTTTATCTTCAGGGTTGGGAGAAGATGTCAGCACTCACCTTTGTCTGTATATCCCTCCACCACCCCAACCTAACGATCACCATACGCCATGGAATATATTCCATTGGTAAGGCGATCCATTAGGCAAAAACCAGTAAACCAATTCCATTGTATTTATAATCAATATTTGCCCAGAATAGTCATCAAAATTGGTCGTTGGTCAACAATAGCACCAATTGGACCCCATTAAAAATTCAATGGATGGCCCATTGAATACTGGTAAGGGATCAATTGATTGTAATAGAGAGAAAATCACATGACCATCTTAACTCAACATCAGCATTTGTTAGGCCATTCATCTTTCTTGGCCAAGGCCAAAAAACTGCCCTTGAGGCATGGACATCGAATTGTGGGGTGTTAACATATTGGGGTGAGAACATAATGGGTGTGGATATAATGGGGTGAGGACACAATGGGGCGTTGACATAATGTTGTGAGGACATAATGGTGTGGGGACACAATGGGGTGTTGACATATTAGTGTGAGGACATAGTGGTGTGAGGACACAATGGGGCGTTGACATAATGGGGTGTGGACATAATGGGGCGTGGACATAATAGTATGTGGACATAATGGGCGTGGACATAAAGGAGTGTGGACATAATGGGGTGAGGACATAACGGGGTGTCATTTCTTTATAGGTTGGTCATGGAATCTTTGAGTTGACCGTCCCTTGAAACCCTTGCTCGTAGACTAATGCCAAATTTCTGTTCCGTTCCAGGACCACATATGAGAACATGGCCTGCACAGATGAAGACCTGATCGGCATACCGTTCCCGAATCACAGCAGCGATATCCTATGTGGGCTGAACCAACAAAGGCAGGACGGCCTTCTCTGCGATGTGATCCTCATCATCCAAGAACAGGAGTACAGAACGCACAGGTCGGTTCTCGCGGCCTGCAGTCAATATTTCAAGAAGCTCTTCACCACCGGCTCCATGACTGACCAGCCTTACATCTACGAGATCGACTTTGTCAAGCCGGATGCCTTCTCCGCCATATTGGAATTCGCCTACACATCTACCCTCACCATCACAACGTCCAACGTCAAACACATTCTTGACGCAGCTGAAATGCTGGAGATCCAATGTATCATCAACGTGTGCCTGGAGATCCTGGAGACTCCGAGAGATGGTGAGGAGGACGACGAGGAGAAGGAAGAAGATGATGATGAGGACGATGATGAGGAAGATGAGACCAAAGACTTTGTTGACCAGGAAAATCAAATGGATATTCAGGAAACCAGCTTCAACCAAAGCCCACCGAGGTCCGACGAACCTGGAGAACCTTACCATGAATCTCAGAAGGACCTGTCCACCCATTACACTTCCACCAACAGTTCTTCTGGCCACCAAAGTGCCATTAAAGACTTCTCAATCAAGTCACTGTTGAGTGAAAACCTTTACCCGAAAAACACGGCCGAGAAAAGGCCACCCATTTCTCATTTTGTTCCCGGGTTCTTTCCCCAGCTCTGGAACAGTGATGTGGTAAACTTCTCCCAGGTCCAAGAGCAGCCAGTAGACACCGGGCCCCTGGATCTTGTTATCAAGGACCGGAAAATTAAAGAGGAGGAGGACAATGTAGAGATCCCGGCTCTACCTTTCCCTACTGACTTCTTTAAGGATATGTTTCTGGAGCATTCCACCAAACATTTTGGGCAGATCAAGGCCGAAATGGACTACAGCGCTTACCTGAGCTTTCTGAGTGCGGCACATCTAGGAATGTTTCCTCCGTGGCCTTTGGAGGAAGAGAGGAAGATCAAGCCGAAGGCCTCCCAACAATGTCCCATATGCCACAAGGTCATCATGGGAGCTGGGAAACTTCCACGGCACATGCGGACCCATACGGGAGAAAAGCCCTATATGTGCAATATTTGTGAAGTTCGCTTTACCAGGTCAGAAAAATGTTGAATGGGAATTGTTGGGTTCTGCCTAGGGACAGGTTCTCTTTTAAAACAATCTTTCTTTAGTCTTGGTGGCCACTTACACCAGGCCAGAAGTAGGGGGTAAACCCAAAATGACAGGAAATGAGGAGAAATCTTTTGATGGACCATTGGTGGCAACCATCTGAGAAATGGTTTCCCCACAGTTTGCCCTGTCCAAGGTAAAGAGAACCTGTTACCTATTCTTTCTAAAGTTTTAGAAGAACCAAGTCCCCAGCCCTGCCAGGTAGGACTGTGCTGTGTGCAGAGCTGTGTAAATATCACCCTGGATAGACAGAAACACAATCCTTTGACAGTTACCCCATCCCTGGTGACAAGCTTTAGGTACAGTAACCCAAACCAACCAATCAGTACTCTTCCAGCACAAGATGGTTTCTGATTGGTTGCTTTAGAATAAGAATTGGTACCTAAGGACTAAATCCGGCTTTTTGATGCAACTGTTTCTGGATAGTTTGGCCTTGGATATTGTACATCTGAACACAATAGTGTTTATGATTTTATTCTTCTTTCATCCTTGCATCCCCATATAACAATTTGAAATATTCACCCATGTTTAGTATTCTCCTTTACACGTTGATCCCTCTTCTCTAAGCAACCCCTGGCTTTGTTATGCTATTTAAAATATATTGAAAATGCGAGGAACCTTCCGCTGCAGGAACAGAAACCGTATGAGTGATTATGTGCCTCTCAGGACAATGATGCAATAATTGCTTGTAAGGATCTGGCCTTGTGACTTTAAACAGTGAGATATCTGAAGGTTTGTTTTAAGAACAAATTCATAAAGCATGGAGGGGCAGGGAGAGACCTTCACATGTGCATGGTCAGGTCCTGTAATTGGCTATGGGCCTATGCTGCCATCTAGTGGTAAATGTTGAATTTAACTGCAAAAATAAAATCACATTTGCAGATTGCACTATTGCTGCTCTAAACCATGAGTGGGGACAATGCAAAAAAGAAAAAAAAAATGGGAATGGTTTTACAAACTGCTAGAGTTTCTCCCCTGAATTTATATTTTTAAAGTGTTGATTTCTTACAATTATTGCATTATATTTCTATTTCATTTAGCTTAATGAATGTGATTAAGCTTTGCTGACTTGCAACTGTCCAATCATGTGCATGAAAAAATGCAGTTTTTTTGGTTTTAAATTTCCTTGCATGTGATTGGGTGTACATTGTGAATTGAATTATCACCACATTCACTAAGCTGAGTGAATTATACCTTGCAAGGTGATAAAGGGTTAAAGTGCCCAGGAGGGCTACTGTGGCCAGAGAGGTTATAATGTCTGGGAGGGCTATAACAGCCAAAAGGGTTAAAACCCCCAGGAGGGTTTTAGCACCCAGAGAGATTATAGCACCCAGGAGGGTTATAGTATCTGGTAGCGATATAGCCGCCGGGAGGGCTGTAGTACCTGGAAGGGTTATAGTGGCCAGGAGGGTTCTAGTACTTAAAAGGGGTACAGCAGCCAGGAGGGTTATAGTGCCCTGAAGGTTATAGTACCTGGTAGGGTTATAGTGGTCTTGAGGGTTTTATTTTTTAGGAGGAGTGTAGCGGCCAGGAGGGTTACACTACCCGGGGGGGGGGCGGGGGCTATAGCGGCCAGGACAATATAGTACCTGGGAGGCCTATAGCGACCTGATAGTTATTGTACCTGGAGGAGCTTTAGCAGCCAGAAGGGTATAGTATCTGGGAGTACTATAGAGGGCACAATGGTTATGATGCCTAGGAGGGCTATAGTGGCCAAGAGGTTTATAGTACCCAGGAATGCTGTAGCGGGCACAAGAGTTATAGTACCCCTGAGGGCTAAAGCGGCCAAGAAGGATATAATACTCATGGGGTCTATAGTGGGGAGAAGGGTATAGTATTGGGGAGTGCTATAGAGGCCATATTGGTTATGGTACTGGGAGGGCTATAGCGGCCAGGAGGGTTTAGCACCAGGGTGGGTTATGGCCGCCAGGGGGGTTATAGTACTCGAGTCAAATTATAGGGGATAATATTTGCTTATGGCTGATTGTTGGGGCCATTTGATGCAGTAAATAGCTTCCTCAACACATCACAGCACCTTGCCTCAAGACTCCTCTCATATGTGCAGCCAGCCTTGATGCCAACTCTCGTTAGTTCTGCTAATATCAAAATATCTTGACGTGTGGTCATTTGAAGTGGCATTTGAATTCAGACCATCCTTGGTAATGCCCACATATTAAAATGAGTCCCCATTGTGGACTGAACTGAAATCCAAACAATTAAGGAGCAGACCAGAAACCGTCAGGCTGGATAGTAAAGGGCTACATGTCACTAGACCTCCTCCAGACAGGAAATGAGGCAAGCTTTGAAGATGAATTTCCCCACAATGTTTATAGATACAGAGATGAATGTAGCTTTATTTGTAAAATGTTGTTCCTGCTTGTCTTATAAATACTTCAGTGTGAAAAGTGTAGCTATTGGTTAATAATAATGATGACCTCCTAACATTTAGATTACATTTGTGAATGTTATATATGACTGTAAATGGTATAAAGTCCCTCAGTCCATCTCACACCATCATCACATTGCTGCTCCTCAGTATGGCTTCTGTTATGACTGGGCCACACATCAGAGATTCCAGAGTCAGATAGAAAGCTAAGGGTGGAAATGTGAGGAAATGGCAGAGTGCCGTGCCTGCATTGTCTGCGAGGAGCAACAACAATAAAGAGGAGATAAGATATCTCCAAGCTCATCAGTGCAGGATCATACATGTCCCTGGGGATGAAAATGTCAGACTCCGGTATAAAGAGAATTCTGAATGCAGGTATGCAGCATTGGGTTCAATAGAATAGGAAAAACACATTTTATAGAAATATGAGGATAATTTGGAACCTAAGTCCTTAACATGTTCACTCAGCAGAATCAATGTCCCAGCAGAGGTAATTTTTCACCAGTCCCTAATGATTATATAACTTCTGCAAAGTGCCAAAGGATTAGTAATGGAATGTAAAAAGGGCTGTAAGAGTGGTATCACATAGAACAGCTGAAAAGAGACCAGACATGGGATTTGGAATTATACATTTGGGTGGGCTAACCCTTTAGAAAAAATCAAAATGGCAGGAGGGACTATGAACAAATTATTGGGTGGATGTAATATTGGTTGGGGAGTTTGAGATTTAGGCAATGTATTATCCATCTTGACAAAGGAAGGTTGAAGGTGATCCTTGGAGGATATTTTGGAACATCATTGTTGGCGCACCTGGAAGATCTGGCACATTCCTTGCTTCATAGAGGAAGTTGGACCTGGCACCTTTGAAGCACCAAATGCTGGCACCAACCAAACTTTGATGTGCAGCTCAGGGGAAAGGGGTTCCAGATAGCTATAGGGTGGTGTTCCTCAACCAGGGTTCCTCCAGAAGTAGAGATCCCTTGAGCCAATTTGGACCTCTCGGGTCAACGTAATGCTTTTTTTGGCTATCTGTAAGGATGACATTCTTCCCACTAACGAGCAATGAAAGCAAATGTATTCTTCCTACCAGACTAATATACTGTAAGCTGTGGGTATAGTATTTACAGCTGGGGTTCCCTAGGACCTGAAAGTTATTTGAAGGGGTGTGTTAGAAAAATGAGAAAGGCTGCTATAGGGTATGGACCTTGCCACAATCTATAAAGCAGTGGATCTAAAATTCCACCAAAACATTTCCTGGTGTGTAAAAAACCAGGTCAGGAGGGTTATAGTACCCAGGAGGGCTATAGTAGCCGGCGGCGGCATTATAGCACCCAGGAGGGCTATAGTACCTAATAGGGCTATAGTGGCCAGGAGGGTTATAGTACCCAGGGGGCTATGGCGGCAAGGACAATCTGAATTTCACTGAAATTTTCTCTGGTGTGAAAACTTCCAGGTCTATATATTTTAATGGCAATAACTGATTCCCCACCAGGGAATATTTCAGCCAAGTCAGATTGATTTGTAAATAAAAGCCTAAGTCTCCCCAACCCCTGATGTTGGGAGATGCCCCTTTTATTACTTTCTGCCTGCCTTTTAACTCCTGATTGGCCAATCTTCTGCTTGGATATCCACCAACCAAAAACAATCCTTGGTATGGCTCGAGAATAATACTTAAATACTCCATTCTATCAATTTGTTTATTGATGTTTTGATCCCTGGTGGGGCGATTCATCCTTTGTTGTGTTTTTCTTAGTTTGTCACAATGTGGACATTGGCATCAACTGAAGCTTTCCTAGTAATGAGGAAAGAGTTAGAAATTGTATACAGCCTTCTATACCCCAGCCCCTCACTCCCCCCATTCATAACACAATAGATTCAACATAAATAATAATTCAACTGACAATTTGATAATAGAATGTGCATAATTGTATTTTTGATCAATATTTGTGCAGAAAACTGACCAGGAAAGGTGGATGGAGAAGGAGGTCGATGGATGCCTAAATATCACATTGGAATTGCAACCATTTTTTGATCTCCTAGCCTGTAAGCTCCTCGGGCCAGGGTCCTCTTCTTCTCCTGTGTTACTGTCTGTAACTGTCTGCATTTGCTACCCCTATTTAATGTACAGTGTTGCGTAATATGTTGGAGCTATAAAAATCCTGTTTAATAATAATAGTAATAAAAATAATAATAATAGATATAATGATAAAATCGAGCAGAATTCAGGCCATGTTGATGGTACAATGAGTACTTGTATTCCATTTCAATGGTCGATTTAAATTAAACACTATATCGATTGGAAATAACATCAAGAGTGAAATTGATTAGTGTAGGCCTAGAATTATTGTAGATAACTGACCCCAGCATGCAGAATAATGGAGAGCATTGAGTTTACATGAGTCTTGTTTACATCTTCCGTCATAAACCAGTTTACGCTGTGTCCTGCCAGGAAGCCATCAGGACCTCTGGTACGTGGCTCATACAATGAGATACATCCTGTGCTTTTATCCACCGCAGACAGCCAATTGTTCGGCCAGGGTTTTTCAATGGGTCATTCTACAAACTACTTTATGGAAAAAAGGTGCCTGAACTTGTTTATTACTAGCAATTGAGCTGTAGCTACCAGCAATTCACACTGAAGAGCTACAATGACTACATAGTCTTGCACTATATGGTCATGGACTACATGGTCTTGGACTATATGGTTATGGACTACATGGTCACTGGACTATATGGTTATGGGCTACATGGTCTTGGAATATAATGGTCATGGACAACATGGTCTTGGACTATATGGTCATGGGCTACATGGTCTTGAACTATATGGCCACAGACTACATGGTTTTGGATTAAATGGTCATGGACTACATGGTCTTGGACTATATGGTTATGGACAACATGGTCGTGGACTATATGGTTATGGGCTACATGGTCTTGAATTATAATGGTCATAGACAACATGGTCTTGGACTATATGGTCATGAGCTACATGGTCTTGGACTTTTTTGTCATTGACTACATGGTCTTGAACTATTTGGTCAATGGCTATATGGTCTTGGACAATATGGTCATGGACAACATGATCTTCAACTATAATGGTCATGGACTGCATGGTCTTGGACTATAATGGTCATGAGCTACATTGTGTTGGACTATATGGTCATGGACTGCATGGTATTGGACTATAAAAGTCACCAGCAGTGAAGTTCTAACTATTTGTTTAGACCTAAATAAATATTGCCAACCTATTTTTGACCGACATATATTCTCCTTTCATGGCCGCCATTAGTTGACCTTCCAACATAAAAGTAATAGTAGCGTAACGGATCCATCTATAGACATAGATGGTTGAATAACAGAATGGTCATCATTTGGGGAGTACCAGAAAAACTTTCATGGCGATGGTGTTGGGGATAGCCAGTTGATTTCAGGTCATTTGTATTATTGGAGGTTCCCAACTAGTATCGAGCTCAGAGGAAATTAGTTGGATGGATCCATAACCCGTATAGAATATATCATTTTAAGTATCAGACTGCTCAGTCAGCATTCTTACCAAATGACTGCTATTTAGCCTGCAACGAGAAAAGTTTTGCATATTGATACTTCTGCTTTTAATGCAACCCTATGAGCCAGAGCTATCTAGAAAGGAGAAATCATTGCCTGCCTATATGGATACAACATTATTAATATTCTTCTTCTTTATATTAATAATAAACAGGATTTATATAGTGCCAACATATTACGCAGCAATGTACATTAAACATTAGATTGATATATGATAAGATCAGCTGTTTTAACATAGAAGAAACCTTAATGTATCTTTTAGGTCTCAAGTCTGACTATGTTAGTTTGAATAGTAAGGCCACTTTAAGATTTTTGGTTGAAAATAAGGTTAGCCACTCCTGCATGCCCCTGTATGCACCCGAGAGCAATTTTTAGTTTAGCATTTGACAAATGCTTTGTAGTGTTGAGTACAGTTGTGGTGCAGGTCTTCCTCGCGAGGAGGAAAGGCAACCTCATGGCCAGAAGAAACGTTTCCCTTTCAGAAATCGTGCCACAAGCCCACCAGAATAGTAACACAAACACAACGTCATGCAAACGTTCGCACAAAGGGCTTCCCAACCATTCCGGTACAGTTGATTGGTTGAGGTTGGGATTGTGGTTGAGCATGCGGCACAACGCTGCAGTATACTTCAAGTCTATTTGGGCCCTAAAATGTATATTTAGAAAAAAATCAAAATAAAAGAATTGATATTCTGACACTTAGGGCAGATTTGTGTAAGTGAAAAAAGTATTTCCAGTAATAATAAGAAAATTATTCATTTAGAATAAGCATGGCAAGAAAAGCAACCCAGGTCGTGAAAATTGTAGTGTTCCATCATTGCGGAATCCCAAGGTCAGTGTTGCCTTATATTGGAGGTGAGTGAAGAAGAGCCCCATAGATTAATGCTACGTGGGAGGGTTACCTTACATTTGTGGCACCTCCTAAACGGAAAGCCAGTGGGGGAATGGTACCACTACATTGGAAGAATGTTCAGATAGTGGTGGTGGGTTGGAAGAATAAAACTCCTTGGATACAGAAAAAGAAACATTTATGTAAAAGTAATTGGCTACTCATGTAACAGTCACAGTTTGCCCACTGCCAAAGAATCCCTGGAGTTCCACAGAGAAAGGCTGAATTAGTGTAAATAGTTTTGGACAGAGTAAGGAAGGGTTATTAATAATAATATTATTACTATTATTATTAATAATATTAATAATAATAATAATAATAATAATAAAAAACAGTCTTTATATAGAGCCAACATATCACACAACGCTGTACATTAATTAGGGGTTGCAAATGACAGACAGATACAGACAGTGATACAGGAGGAGAGGACCCTGCCCTGAAGAGCTTACAATCTAAGAATTAGAAAAAGAAAAAACAACTTTTATTTGTTGTCTGTGTTCCCACTGGGGAGATTCAGGTGTGGATTGCACGATGAGCATTTCATTACTGTGTATTGCAACAATATTTACATTAACACAATTACATTTACTTTAATAAGAAAATCAAATTAAATGATTCATATATTAGATGAAGCTATATTGACTTACCTTTCCTGCTTCCCATTGCTGCTAGACAATGCTCTAATTTTTTTCAGGTGAAACTCCTGGCTTCATCACAATGTTTCCATCTATTAATCTTTGCTTCCACCACTTTACAAGGAGTACCGTGGTGGATTTAAAAAGGGCTCTGGAGATAGTGGTTTTCCAGTTGACAGGTTATGGTGATAGCTGAGTTTAGTGCAGGAGATATAAGTATAATTCTCTTGTTTACAGGTATGGGCTTGGTGTAAAATATTTGTTAGTGTTACATGGTCAGTTTAACGTGAACCTGTGTCTAGGTTATGAACAATATTCACATACTGAAACCAAGCAGTAAAAGCTTTTCGTAAACTAAGCTTCACTGACCTCTGTAGCTAGAGGCATTGCAGATAAATTCATCTTAACATTTCCAAACAGAGCCACTGAAACCACAGCTCCTCTACCTGTACTTTTCATGGAAGAATTGTGCCATCCTGCTTTTGTAAACACACATATTGGTATTTAGGCCAGTGGTCCCCAACCTTTTGGATGTCACAGACCACAAAATTTACGGACTTCGGACCACCCATGTGCGGGGAGCTGTGTGTCATGATGTCAGAACCGGCCAACTCTCCCATCACCGGTCTGAGTCTGCAATGGTAGAGTTACTGGGTTGTGTTCAGAGATACAACCCGCCCATTGCCCTGCATAAAGGGAGACATGGTCCACAGATCTTGCCGGTGCACCTGACCTCACTGGGGGGTGCACCAACCAGAGCCGCGGACTACCAAAATTTTCTGCAGGTTGGGGACCACTGATTTAGGTTATTTTTGCTTTTTCATGTTGTTTTTTTCCCAAGCATAGACCCATGCAAGATGCTGCAAGCATCCTCTGGCCTTATGGTGGACTGATAGGAGTCACTAGGAAATTCCCTCTCATCCATTTATATTGTAGAATTGTCTGTGCTTGTGGTTAATCTATGGCTGGCATCCAGACTGAACAAACCCTTAGAAACCTATTAAAACCAGTCTTTAAAGTCTTTGGGTCCTTTAATTAAGCAGAGAATTTGATTTTCATTAAAACATTCCCTGGTGGAGAATCTTCCAGGTACATCTGTTTCAATAGTAGTAACTGATCCCAACCAGACAAATACTTTATAAATAAACTCCTTGGTTGCTATATTTTAGATTGAGTTACTTCACAGTGTAAGCAGCTAAAGATGTCAGTGAGTGCATGTTAAAAAGTGTTTTATGTCCACAGTCCAAGTATAATGTGCACGATGGGCCCAAAACTGCTGCTCTCACCCCTATTTACTCTGGGGGGACCCTAAAGTGATAAGAAATGGTGTTGAGCTCCCCTTCTCCTTGGCAGGTGAATTATTTTGTCAGATTTTTCAGATTAGATAGGAAGCTTTGCAAAAAATATTCCCATAAAAAAAGCAGCTTTGAAAACAGCTTGTAATAAATGGAATGACTTGCCTAGGTATTGGAAATGATCATGTCCTTGTTATTAAATATAGTTCAGGAAAAAAATAAGTTAAAATTCACATTTTATTAATTATTGTTTCTGTTTTTCAGCCAAGACAAGCTGAAGATTCACATGCGGAAACATACAGGTGAACGCCCCTATCTCTGCATCCACTGCAACGCTAAATTTGTGCACAACTACGACCTGAAAAACCACATGCGCATTCACACCGGGATCCGGCCCTACCAGTGCGAGTTCTGCTACAAAAGCTTCACCCGATCGGATCACCTGCATCGCCATATCAAGAGACAAAGTTGCCGAATGTCCCGACCCAGAAGAGGAAGGAAGCCCGCGGCTTGGAGAAATTCAAGTCTATTGTTTACGCACAACAACCGTGGAGGAGAGGAAAGTTTTACAGTGATGCCTCCAAGCTTGGAGAACAATAGAGACCACGTTGTGGCTCCTGGGACCATCGGCGTTCCAGGGCCCAGCCAAAAACATCTACTTGAAGAGCCCAGAAACCTCCTGAACTTAGCAGACTTGGAAAAACAATACGAGGACTCTCACGTGAAGCTCCTGGAGAGGGCTCGTCTAGAAACAGACAGGAATGGAGGATTTTACCCGTTTTCGCTAGGGGACAACATTTCCCAGAGGCAATTCTTCGATCCTTGGAGTGTGACATTGAACCACACTCCTATTTCTGAGACAAGCAGCTAAATTCAACCTTGGCTTTGTTGTTAATATGGTTGATGGTGAACTTGTCAAATGCACAGATTGGAGTTGGCCAACTGGAGGACTGAAACAATATTCAGCTTTACAGCTAAGAATTAGTAATATGACAGTAGAAGGCCTGGTAGGTTCAAAATGCAGCTGTCCTATATAAAATATCAATCAGTGCGAAGCAATCTGAGCATTTATGTATATTTTATATGGCAATATGGCTACAATGAGAGCTATATCTTTCCACAGATACACAAGGGACCTCCTATTAAAGTGTATGTAAACCCGAATAATGTCCTTCTCTAATTTGATCCTTTTTGGTTTGGTAAATATATGATCGGAAGTCCAAAGTGCAAAGATCTTGTACGTAGATAACTACTTTTGCCTCGCTCCGGTCTACAGATCACCCCCATGTTATATGGATGAGGTTTTGTTTTAAAATACATTTCCTGGTCAACTTTGTTCCTCCATAGATGCAATGGGCCTGATTTATCAAAACTCTCCAAAACTGGAGAAGATAGACTATCATGGGTGAACCTGGGTGATCCAGCAATCATTGAAGGATCACCCAGGTTTACCTATGATAGTCTATCTTTTCCAGTCTTGGAGAGCTTTGATAAATCAGGTCCAGTAAGGTGAGTTAGCATTGTCTCTCTAAGACTTAAGTGTCAAAAGGATCAAAAATAATTGAAAAGCATGTCAAAAAGAACACTAATACAGTTACCACATAAGGACTGAAAATCTGTATAATGTTCCATTTTTTCTCAGGTTTAAATACACTTTAACTATGTTATTTCATTAGTATATTATTTCTTGACTTGTCAATGGGAAATGTTCAATTTCAGTCTTATAAAAGATTTACCCCCAATTCCATTCTAGCAAAGCCAAAATGTACAATATACCTGCCCCAAATTATGAGTTATCAAACCTGAGCCAAATATTTAAACATCAGATTCTGAAATATTTTAGCTGAATTTCGAAGAAGATCCTGACTTTTCTTGCAAAAGTCAAACCTGGCTCCTCCCTTTCCACTTCCTGAGCCACCCTGCTGGTCAGTGAAGGTATTAATCCCTTTAAGAGGACCAATGAGAGGATTCCGAAGATGGAATGAGTGGAGCCAAGATTAAAGTGTATGCATTGTAAAGGCAAAACATTTTTTTTATTATGGAAGAGAAGAGTTAGACCCCGTGTCAAGTCTTTATTGGTGTCTGTGTCACCAGTTGCGGAGTCGCTCCTTTTTTTTGTCCTGGTGACCAACATTACTACGACAAAAAAATGAGGGGAAACCTTCATTTTGGGTTGTCATCCAATTCTCCAATGGTCCAGGAACAACTGGGGTGAAAATTTTGTTAATTTTTGAGTATTTTTCATGTATGTGTTAGGGCCGAAAGTAAAAATAAAATCTCCCAAGAGGGTTTTAGACAGCAAAAAATACCCCGATAGAGGTTCTGACCCTTTTCTGCATTATACAAAACAAAAAAAAGGCTGAACATAAATTTTAATTGACAGTATCTACATATATCTTGGCGGCCCATATTCCTGAACCTACTGAATATTTTGCTCCATTTCCCTTTCGAAGGCTGAAGTCCCAGATAAATGGCAGATAGTTCAACCCACCAAATACAAGGCGGTGTTCAAACACAGCAAAACTTATAGGGGCCTTGCATTGTTGCTGGATCTCCCCTTTAATAAAAAGTAGTATTGGTTCAAACCAAAAAATGGCTTCCTCCACTGTTTTTGATGAGTCCACTTTGTAAAGAGTTGGTGATCCCAAATCTGGTATTTCTGAGTCCAATGGTTTCGTACGTCTCAAGGTCATGGTGTTGCTCAAGGACCATTGCACCCTCCCTATACAATGGTGAAGGTGTTTTGCCCTTTCTTTTGGGTGAACCATTGTAGATTGACCATAAAGCCCATTGGACTTTGCTTAGACCTGAAATACCAGTTCTGGATGATCCAGCCCCTTAATCATTGGCTTCATTGTCTTCTGTAAATTCTTTTTGTATCCTAGACAATTGTACAGTTATATGCAGTTGCAGACTCATTCCAAAGAATTGCACTCACATACAAAACACACACGGGCCCATACGTATATAAATACAACATAGATATATATATGTATGTGGTTGGCTGATTCCAATCCATTGATGCATGTAAAATTTCTGTACTTATTCACTTTTACTTTTGGACTACAAGAGACCTGGGGTTGTACGTAAAGCACTCTGAAATAGAATATTAATTTATTTTAGTATTAAAAAGCATAATTCAATCATGTCGCCCTCTGGGTTTGGGGAGGGAGACTAAAGCATGGCAGTCTGATTCTAAATAAGCTGTAGTTGGTATATCAGTAACATTTCCATATCTGAAAGATGGCTTATAAATGAAATAAAGAGACCCTGTTTCCAGGAAAGATCCCTGAGACTGCTGCTTGGTGCCGTCATCTCGGATGTGACGCCTGCATTCCCAGCTCTTTCACTATGCAGCCATTTTCAACCTTTTTAACACGGGGTAACCCTTAAAATAACTTCAGAGAACCTCTTTTAAAATTCCAATATTGACAGCTCATTATTTTTTAGGTGGTGGTGGTCAGTCTCCTACATTGCTGGCCATTGGGAAGAATGTCACACTTACAGATAGAAATTGGTATCAGTGGTAACTTACCTGAGAAGCACAAACTGCTCATTGCCCAAGGAACCCCTATCAACCTCTGGAGGAACCCTAGAATATAGTATTCTCCTTACGTTCTCCTCTAGAGCTTATCTATGGCATTTGGGCGGAGCAGAGGAGCTGGGCCAGAACAGAAGGAAATTAGTTGCTCCCAGATGACAATAGGGCTATGGCATGCAAGTAGCAAGAAAGCTGTACTAGGGAATTGAACTTTCCTGGGGTATTCAGAGCTCAAAAGCACATTACAGGTCAGAATTAAATTCAGTTTATTATACTTGATTTTCTTTACCTTATTTTTTTAGGTTGGTGACAGGGTCTGTTTATATAATTAGCTGGCATTCAGCAAGCTCTGACAGTCAATTGGCCATTGACGATCGCAGCAGCCAGCTATGCCGGGATCATACATTGAGCTCTGGAGGCCCATGTCTACTAAAGCTTGCTAAATGCCTGCTGAACAATCTTCTTTTCTGCAATGCATTGATTGGCCAAGGACATAGCCGGGGGTAATGGGGGTGAAAATAACAGCAGTGCCGAATGCCTCTGGAACTACAATGCTTGGAGGAAACAATGTTAGGCAAGTGAAGTATGGTGATGGGGATATGACCTGCACCCTCCACGGAGGTACCTTTTATGTTGAAACGTGTTGGAGTTGTACTTTGTTGTTGAAAATTATAGAACTGCAATGGCTTATTTCTTGTTGCCTGGCTCTTATGTTTATCTACTGGCTTTCTCAGCCAGAGACCCAAGTATGGAGGTCAGGAGGTTGTCTTTTTCTTCATGACTGCTCTGATCAGTATTGCAAAGCATTTAAGAGGTCAACATGACTGCCAGACAATTGGCATTTCCAGCAAGTAGTGACCTCATAGTTTTTGTTTCCTTTCAATCCCCAGCCTCCTAACCCCTTGCTGTATCATCTCACACGTTGCTTGTTACCAACTAATAACTGTCATGGTCCAATGTCCTGGCAATAATGGGAATTGCCAGAGAAACTCAACACCGCACTACAAAGCCTTTATTGTGTCCACCCCAGAATGAGCAACATACACATACAAAGTCTGCCCTGCGTCACATCTGGTTCACAATATATTGTGATTTATGGTATACTGGTCTTTTATTAAAGGAGAATGCCAGAAGAACACAAATACAAAACTTTTCTTTCTGATTTTGTATTTTAACAAAAAAAAAAGCAACATTGTTTTATATTTTGATCCACTTTCAGAATCATCCGGCTAAAAGCAGCATGCACCATTAAAACAGTTCTGCTGGGAACAGCTGAGGATGTAGTCTGAGCTCCAGAATAACCCCTTCTACATCATTCAAGCCTATAGAGTTAAAAAAAGTTTTTACATCTAACAGATTGTGTGCAAACTTATCTAATTCAGTAAAGGAGATCCAATATTCACCAATATATATTTCTCTTGCTGGTTTAAAACCAATCACAGCACTGCAAAGGGTAAATGTTCAGCCCTGCGGGTGCAAAAAGGATTTTTACCTAAGTTATTTTCTTGCTCCCCCCTTCTTGGTGCCACCTGTCCCCTGCAGCCGCTTCTACTTGGAGCTCAGAGCTGCTGTTGAAGGCACTGACATGCCCCCTGGAATACAGAATAATAAGCCCTACATTGTCTGTGGGTACAGCAAGGGCCCCCCTACAACCTGGAGGGTCAGACAGTGGTGACTTTGTGGTGGTAGTGGTTGTTTTTTTACGTGCCCCATACACGTAAACAAGGACCTTTGCAGTTTGGGTATAGGAGGTGGCTGTAGCTCCTCTCTAAGAGAAATTTTATTATTCTTGAGGTTCAGCTTTAAAGTCATGGCTTTGATCTAAAGTTCATACTTCCCCTCATTTACACTAATACACAGCATTACATGTGCAAAAGACATTGCGTTTATGTAATGCACAGCACATGCATTGGTGCACTGGATTGCTAGTTATTGGTAATGGCAGCAAGGTGGCTCAGTGGTTACCCTTTGCAGCAGTAGGTCCAGGTTCCAATATCAGCCAGGTCTCTACCTGCATGGAGTTTGCGTGGGTTTCCTCCGGGTACTCCAGTTTTCCCCCAAAGTTGACTTAAGACTGTACATATACATATCCACATTACCATATGACTATGGTAGGGACATTAGATTGTGAGCCCCTTTGAAGGACAGCCAGTGACACGATTATAGACTTTGTACAGCGCTGCGTAATATGTTGATGCTATATAAATACTGTGTAATAATAATAATGGGATTCCAGATGCATCATAGGAAGGCTCTGCTGTGCATTGCTAAACTATGAATGAGCCTTGTTCATACATTTCCCTGCCATTTCCTCTCCCCCGCCAGCGGCTGTGCAGATCAGCTCCCGGACTTCTATGAACTGTTCCGATGAACCCTATAGATGTGTATGGAGCTGTATTGTGCAGACTAGGGCAGGATAAAAAAAACCCCAGGCTTTATTATCCTGGGAGTGAAGCAACTGTGCAGGTGGAGGTGGATTTGTAGAGGTCAGTGAAAGTTTAAAAAAAGTTCACTTATCCTTTAAAGGATCTAAGCCAGCCTATCCCAACCTGGGTCCATGGAACCTTAGGGTTCCCTCAAGGATTGCTAAGGGGTCCTTCAGCCGTAGCTGACATTCCTTCTATCTGCATAGTTCCAAATCTATTGCTACAAACCAGATTCCAATGATCTTTTTTACCTGTCTATAGGAATTAAGTTCAGACCACCACGGTACGGGGAACATTCTTCACTTCCTCAATGTAAGGGGCATTTTTCCAGTTAATGTTATTAGGGGTATCCCAACACCTGAACATTAATATAAACATTTCTGTAGGCAAAAAAGGTTGATAAAGGTCTCTAAAAGAGTGACCCCACTATAACAGTGACCCCTCTAGTGATACACCCAATTATTCTACATAGTCGGGACTCCTGATTTCCCAATTTGTTTCATTTAAGTGACTCAGAAGCCATTGGATCAGCATTATATAAATATTGTTTCATAATAATATTAATAATCAGCAAGGACAAACTTCTAAAGAACAGAGCAATGTTGCCTGGTCAATCACAAAAACAATTACAGAACCTATAAATGCTGTTAATCTTAAAAAAGGTTCCTCACACGCCCATAGATTTTTGTTGAGTATGTACAATCTGCTCTGTCCTCTGCTAAATCCAGAAAAGGGAAAGAAAAGGTGAATCTCGCTTCATTAGCCTGCCTATAACCAATGTACACAACCTTCCAATAGCATTATTTCTTGGTCATTGTTCAGTCTGGGGTTCTCCTTTAAGCCTCGATCCTGTACATACACCAATGGTGATTCTCTGTTTTTTTTTCTGTACATAACGTTTTAAGTACGACAAACATATCCAAAGATTGCAGTTATTGTATGATGTACCAGAACTTGAATGATGATGTATGAATTGTCCAAATTATTTTTCTATTTATAATAATTTTTAATGTGTCGATGTATAAAGAAATCTAAATAAATAGGTTTGCTTTAGCAAATGAGTTTGATTATTGGAAGAGAAAATATTGCGCTCCATGGGGTAATTGGGCGGACATAGGTGGGTGCAAAATGTGCCACTGGACAAGGGCCACGGACTCTCCTCAGCCAACAGGTTTGCACCAAGACCAAATGTTGGCTACCCCCCCACTCCAGTGCTCCCATTGATTTATGAAAGCTCTCCAAGGCTGGAATGGATACACTTTCATCAGTGAAGCTGGGTGATCCAGCAAACCTCAAATTAATTTCTTAAAAGTCTTTTGCTATTTGTTAGCAAATGTTTTAAATCCTGGACCAGATCCCTTCCAGGTTTGCTGGATCACCCAGCTTCACTGATGAAGGTGCATCCTTTTCAGCCTTGGAGAGCTTTATTAAATCAGGCCAAATATGAAATGTGTGTGTCTTGCAATCTTAAAGAGAACCTTTCATGTAAATGGAAGGTTGGCTGATGCTGGAGGGTCCCCTTCCTAATCTCAGATCACATTGTATGTGAAAAACTAACCTGTAGTTGTAATGTTAGGACTTTACTGAGCTCAGCCTAGTCTTCAGCATTGCTGGGTGTGATTTCCCATTCCTTCTGGGAAGATTCCTGAAATCTTATCCAATCGATTCCAAAAGCGTCTTCTCACTTAGCGCTTCACTGGAGTCTTCCTTGCCTAGGAAACACAACAAACAAATGGGGTAAGGTGTGTATGATTCTAACTATACCATTGATGGGTATGTTTTTTACCTGTAGAGCTTCCACGTATGTAGAAGTTCCACTTTAATGGATATATATGATTATATGTTAATGGTAGAAATATACCCTCCTAGCCGCTTTCTTCACTCCTCCAATGACCTACTAATGACTTCCTCACTCATAACCTCATCACACGCACGGCTCCAAGACTTTTCTAGAGCTGCCCCGACTCTCTGGAATGGTCTTCCTTGTCCTATTCGGTTTGCTTCTACTTTCTGCTATTTTAAATGACCCCTCAAAACCCAACACCTCAACCTCACCTACCCGTCTTCTCCTGTCTCCTAAAACCCTCCATTCCATATCTTCCCTCCTATTGTGTGATACTTCCCCCACCTCCTAGATTGTAAGCTTTTTGGGGCAGGGTCCTCTCCTCCTCCTGTGTCACTGTCTGTATCTGTCTGTCATTTGCAACCCCTATTTAATGTACAGCGCTGCGTAATATGCTGGCGCTATATCAATCCTCTTTATTATTAACAATAATAATAATAATAATATAGTATATGTACAGGTTTTATAATTGAATAATGGAAGATTTGAAATTCCAACCATTTCTGGGGAAAATACTAATCTACTTCCCCTCCAGTGATGCTTACATAACCATCTGCCTTGTCTTTAATAAACAGGTGGGAGGGTTAAATGGATGTGTTATTGCCATTTTTATCATCTTCCATTCCAGCTTTGTTTTGGATATTTGGCAGCAGGTTAAAATAATTTCCAATGACACTTTGTGCAGCTTTACATACCCAGAGGTCTTGCCAAGAATAAAGGGCGAGAGGTGCAGCTCCCTGTGATCCTCCCAATCTGACTAATGGTCACAAGTTGATCCCGCTTCTCCTATGATAAGGAAATTGCCATTTAGAGATTTTCCAGAATGTTGGGATTTTTTTGGCTACAATTGCTTGCAAAGTGTAGAGATCAGAGGAATGTGGATTTATTTACTCAGATATCGGGCACATAGATGACCTGGGCTTTAAGCTGTGACTTTTCTCCCTCTCCACCTAGTAAAGTTCTGAAACTTGCCAACTAATACAGAATGAATGGGGTCAAGGAATGAACATGCAAATGGTGAGTGATAGCTGGACAGATTATGCTGAAACATTGTAAGGTAGGTGCTCAGAGGTGTTACTTACCTTATGGGATGCAAGCAGATAAATATAATCCTTATTTCATAATTGGCTTTCAGCACTGATGCAAAAGGCCTGCTTTATTAAAGCTCTCCAAGGCTGGAGATGATACACTTTCATCAGTGAAGCTGGGTGATCCAGCAAACCTGTAATGGGATCTGGTCTAAGATTGAAAACATTTGCTAACAGCAAATGACTTTCAGGAAATCTATTGCAAGTTTGCTGGAACACCCAGCTTCACTGATGAAATTGTATCCTCTCCAGTCTTGGGGAGCTTTAATAAATCAGGCCCATTGGTGGTAGCCCAACCATAATAGTGCAGTAACTAATAGTGTTGGTTGTTCCATTGGCTTTAGGCAGTTGCATCCCTATCTCCAGGACAGGTATACTAAGGACATGGTCATGCTAATATTTATGACAGTTGAAAAAAACCTTTCTAATTTTGCATCAGGTGGATGGCTGTGGTAGCTAATATTTATATTAATATTATTAATAATAATAAACAGGATTTATAAAGCGCCAACATATTACGCAGTGCTGTACATTCAATAGGGGTTGCAAATGACAGAGAGATACAGACAGTGACACAGGAGGAGAGGACCTTGCCCCCAAGAGCTTACAAGCTATGCCACATAGACTTTACAGAAGGGTCAGGGGTGGAAAACTGCCCTTGGAAGCTGCATGAATTGGAACCACATGCCACTGCTTTTGCGTTTTAGGCATTTCAAGCACCATTTTAAAGTGTTTTAATTTAAAAAAAGAAAGTGAAACAAACACACTACTTTGCTAGGGTTGCAACAGCTTGGAAATGCCTAGAAAAAGCTTTTTAGGATTCCTGCTTGTTACTGCTCATTGATTCCTAGCAGCTGCCAAGTAGGCATCAGGAAACAGTAGGCGTCATTTTTTTTACCTAGACCTAACATGCCCTAGAACTGCCCTGCATGCCATGTTCAGGCAGCAATAACACTTACCAATGCTTTAAAATATGCAAAAGTTTGAATTATCGTGATAAAAAAGGAAAGGCCAGATGACCTTATTGTGGTTGTGTGACTATCATCAGCTTTAGAAAATTATTTTTCTCAAAAAGTTAATATCAAAGAAAAAGCATGTTTATTTATGAACGGGAAATAGAACCAAGAGCAGGGAGAGTGCACTACAGTTCTGCTTTATGGTCACCTCTATTATTATTATTAAATAGGATTTATATAGCGCCAACATATATGCAGTGCTGTACATTAAATAGGGGTTGTAAATGACTGACATATACAGACAATGACACAGGAGGAGGAAGGGACCCTGCCCCGAAGAGCTTACAATCTAGGGAGTGGGGGAAGTAGCATGCAATAGGAGGGTATTTTTAGATAACCGAGATATGAAATATTAATAATTATTTAATAATAATGAGATAGATAGCAATAGACATATGGAATGCTGGGCGAGTAGTGAAGGTTTAAGAGACAAAGAATCCAGTTAGGTGAGGTTGAAGCGTTGGGTTTTGAGGGCTGTTTTAAATGAGCAGAAAGTGGGAGCAAGATTACAAAATTCAGGGGTATGGAGGGCAGATTCTTTTCTATTTTCTATAAAAGATAATAAGAATATATGTGAGCCACTGAAAAACGGATTAGAAAGAGAAAAGAAAGGGGCTTCAGGCTTTTGTTTTAAGTTGTGTATTGTTTTAAAAAGCAGTTTACCAGTCTGGTGTCATACAATAGTGTGTTACATCACATAGGATCATTCCCCGTTGTAGAATCATGGGGTGATGATTAGCTAAGCTGAACAAGTGCGTTCTAGGCTAGAAAGAAGGTGGACTTACTTGTCTAAAACTTGGCATAGACAAGTAAGTCAACCTATTAGTGTCTATTCTAATATCTTTCAACAACAATACTACATTTATCTTCATTTAGACACATCACTACCTCTACATACACAGCTTACTTCAATACATATATATATATAGCTACTGTATATACAGCCTACCTACTCAACACTCATACATAACCTACCTATTCAATTTACTTTTTGTATATATAGATAATTATATATACCTAGCCTATATTACCACCTTGAAATATTTATACATCATGATGTAACCCTATATGGTATCATATATTATGTTACAAACCAATGACCTTACCTATAAAATTTCTATTTACATGTTTTTATGTTATATTTGAATCTGTATCAACACAAATCTGTATGCATGTGCTATATTTTTTGAATATGATGACATTTAAAGCCTTTATATATATATATATATATATAGGAGGAATAGTGCCCAATTATTGTAATCAATAGGAGGAATAGTGCCCAATTATTGGTGTCAATGGGAGGAATAGTGCCCCTTCATTGGAATCAATGGGAGGATTAGTGCTTCAATGGGAGGAACTTTTCTTTAGCCACCCCAATGCACCTACTGAGTCTCTTCTCCCCACCATGGCCCTTTTCGACTCTGAAAACACTGAATTTAATACGGAGCTCAGTGTTTGGCCTTATTAGTAGCCCATTTAGACCAGAGCAATGTATTCTGGGAGGAAGCTGAGGTCACATGCTCTGATACCCAGAAGTACAGAGTGTTTCCCTGGCAACCAACACATCGACTAACATTTTCTTCTACGTCAAAGACAAACTATAAAAAAAAGACCTAACAGACTATGATGAACTGTTACGTAATCAGATTTTTAATATTAAACGTGCATTTATGGTAATATTTTGCAGGTCCTATTATTATTTCAACCAGCTGTACAGGATTGCATGTGATTTTCCTTTTGAGAAGTGAGCATCTTGGATGAAGGAGAAGGGTGTGAAAAATGAAGAAACAACATGTATTTTTTGATCGCTAAATACATTATGGTTCAAACAATAACCAATGACTGGTTCTCTTCAAAAGAGCAAGGCTAAGGCTTCTGCGCATGCGCGCAAATGTCTTCTCCATCAGTCCCGCACACTCTATAGACGCGAATCACGCAGGGCAGAAGCGTCATAGGAGGCGTGGTTTGTTGCTAGATTGACACTTTCCTTCAAAGCTTTCCCTGATCGTCAGTCATTGTCTGCCCAAAGAAAGACACGCCCCTATAACGCCTACTGCTATGGGAGGAGTTCAATCAAAAATCACCTCTTCCCCCTACTAATAGCTGCCGAAGGGAAGGCGGGATTTATTTAAGATTGATAGACAAACTGACCAATAATCTACGCGAACTGTTTATTCACACCAATAGATTTTCAGAGAGGCTTAAATAGAGGGCGGAGCTGTTGTCACGTAGAGACTTGGCATTCAGTCTGACAAATCAAATGCCCAGTTGAGTCTTTGCGCGAGGGAGAAAAGCAGTGCCTTGACGTAAGAGCAAGACAAAAAGGGGCGGTGCTAGCGTGATTGATAGTGGTAATAGCCAATCAGTTTTACAAGTTGCTTTGCGATAGCGAATCCGTCTGAAGCGGTCGAAACAGCCAGATTGTCAGCAGAATTAGCCAATCAGATGCCTCAACGGCTTCTCGCGCTCCAATCAGGCAAAGCGGTTGAGGCGGCGGGGAGGAGCTGCGGGCCGTGGCGAGGTTTGCGTGCGCGGCGGGGGTCTGTGAGGAGATTTGTGCGGCCGCGGTGAAGAACAACAATAATAATAAAAATAAATAAAGCGGGGGACATATCGCCTCGCGGTGCTGGTGAGCGGGGTTCTCCCCACCATCCAGGTGGAAGCGGGGGTCGTCGTTGTGTTTTCTCCCCCCTCGGCTGTCTCTAGGCCTCTCCGGCCTGCAGAGGGGGAGAGAGGGTGACCAGAGGCCGCCTCAGCCGCACCTCAGAGAGCCCCGGGGGACATCGCTGCTTCCTGTGTGTCCGGCTTCCATCAAACAGGTAATGAAAAGGCCGCCCGGCCTCCAGCGCCTTGCACAACCTCAGGCTGAAGAAAGGGGGGGAGGGGACTACAAATCCCAGCATGCTCCCTGCCTGTGGATTGCTTGCTCTTTTTACCAGGAGGATCCCATCACAGCTATACTGAGTGTAGATTGCTAGCTCCTCAGTCCATTAGGATCCCAGCACTGCTATACCGAGTGTAGATTGTTAGCTCTTCAGTCCAGGAGGATCCAGCACAGCTATACCGAGTGTAGATTGCTAGCTCCTCAGTCCAGGAAAATCCCAGCACAGCTATAACGAGTGTAGATTGCTAGCTTTTCAGACCAGGAGGATCCCAGCACAGCTTTTCCGAGTGTAGATTGCTTGCTCTTTGGACCAGGAGGAACCCAGCACAGCTATACCGAGTGTAGATTGCTAGCTCTTTGGATGAGGAGGATCCCAGCACAGCTATACTGAGTGTAGATTGCTAGCTCTTCAGTTCAGGAGGTCCCAGCGTAATCCTATCAATGGATATTCCTGCCTCTCCTCTCAGCACATTGCTTTCCCAAATGATTAGTTATTTCTGCAGCTTTCGGCTATTTTAAGTGTAGATTGTTTTGTATTTGTCCACAAGGATCACATCTCATCACAAGACAAAACTTTTTGATTGTTAGCTCCTTGGCCAAGGCATATCCAACCACAATGCTGTCACTAGATCAACCCCTCTTTTTCTGCAATACTGAACTATCCCAGGGTTAGATTGTTAGCTCCTCAACCCAGGGTCCTGTCATCTCATTGCTGTATCCTTCCTGTGACACAAAGTCCTAATCTTAGTGTAGATTGTTAGCTCTTAAGCCCAGGAGGGTGAGACAGATTCACATCACTTGGTAAATCCTGCATGTCATATGTAGTACTCTGCTATCCTCGGAGGGTCCCAGCATAATCTCATTACAGGATAAATCTGCTTCTCATCTGCTCCTAACTGGATCTAGATTGTTAGCTTTGCAGCCTAGGAGGGTTCCTAGTAATACTCTACACTATAATTTCTGCATCACCCCACTACAAGCTAGATACTGGGGTTTTTAATATTAAGTCCTGGATTGCAAGCTCTTCAGTCTAAGAGTCTCCCATTAACTTCCTGCCCTGTACTAGCTTACATTCTACTTTCCCATTTGCTAATAGTTTCTGGCTAGAGATAGATTGCAAGCTTTTGTGCTGAGGGTCTCACCATTTCCCATAATTTTTTACATTCTGCAGCCTTTCTTCAGCGCTGAGCTTCCATGATCAGATCTAGATTGCTAGCTCTTTAGTCTAGAATGGGTTTCTAATAAATCTGATTTCACCCTCCTTAATTTGTCTTCAAGCTCTAATGACTAGCTTTTAGATTTAAATCTTTTCAAGCATCATATAATCCTCCTCCTTTGCTGTACATTCTGCTGTTTTACTGCTGTGTATTTCTTCCTACTTAGATTGCAAGCTCTTCGGACCCAGGAAGTCCACCAATTAGGTTTTTGCCTCCCTTCTGCAGAACCAAGCTCCCATGACTTGATCAAGATTGTTAGCTCTTCAGCTTAGAATGATGAAAAATGTAATGCCCTACCTCATTGTTTACATCTTTCAGTACACCCTCCACCCCCAGCTTCTCACTCGGCCCCTATGATTTGATTGCAAGCTCTTTAGCCTTGGAAGAGTTCTGTATAGCCCACCTCACTACATTACAAATTTTCTCCAGGTAGTCCCCTTGATCTTCTAACGTGTACATTCTTAAGCCTAGGACCTGAAATCCTACTCTTCTGTGCACCCTTCATTCCAAATCCCCAACACCATACTTCTTAAATACTCTAATTTAGATTGCAAGCTCTTCAGATTGCAAGCTTCAGATTGCAAGCAAGGGGAAGCCACTTGCTCAGAATGGATACCTTCTGCATCTCCGATTCTAAAGGCAAAATTACCCTGATCTAGGTTGCAAGCTTTGTAGCCCATACGTCATCTTACAGTTCTTCCATTATTATTTACATTCGGCCTCCCCCATCCGCGGTCATTGAGCCTTCCTAAAGTAGTTTAGATTGTAACCGATTATCTCAGTGCTGTTCTATTTGGGATCTGCCCTTCTCCTGGTCTGCTGTGATTTTGTATTCTCAGCATGCAAGCTCTTCAGTTTAGTAAGTTCACATATATTTCTCTTTTCCTGTAATATTTACATAGCTATTGGCACAGTTAGGTTTAGATTGCTAGCTCTTCATCCTAGGAATTGCTCAACATAACTTGCCCTAGTGGATTGTTCCCTTACCAAGGCCTTGTTGCAGATAGATTGCAAGCTTCATGGTGTCTTGAGCAGTGTTTCTCAACCAGGGTTCTTCCAGAGGTTGGTAGAGGAACAATTTCTGCCTCGCAGGTCAGGTTAAGTGACACCAATGATCTGTAAGGGTGACATTCTTCCCACTGGCCAGCAATGCAAGAGACATTCTTCCTGCAGACCAACACACTAATATACTGTGAGCTGTGTATATAGTAATTATAGCATAAAGCCCTGAAAGCTATTTCAAGGGTTCCTCCATATTATTATTCTCAAACTTTTTAATTTGACTATACAGCTCTCTTTCCGTTTCACCGATCTTTTAGAGCTTTACCTAGATTGCCAGCTCTTGATGGTCAGTACAGATAATGTACACACTGGTATGTTACATGACCTTTCCTTAAGCTCTAGATTGAAAGCTCCGATGGTCTCACTTTACTTCTGCCAGTCTGCAATGTGATGATAATCCCTTCTGTTCTCCGGTTACACTTCTGTATCATAGCTTCTGATACCAGATCTACATTGGTGTCACTTGATTGCAAGCTCTTTAACCTAGCATCTACCTTTTACGGACTCCTTTTTTGAAATGTATAACAGACAAAAGGTAATTCTATTTGCAGAAATGTCTTTAATGTGCTGTGATGTTTGATATATATCTGCAGATTGGTTTACTTTTTTTTTTTGTCTTTTTAGGTTTTTGATTAGTAGCCTCTCCTCCAAAAAGATTGTCAGATGTATCTTTAGTAAGATTATTGCTGTAATGTGTTAGAAATCCCCCCAGTATTGCTTAACTTTTGTCGATATTGCAAAGCTTTGGATTTGATTGTATGCTCTTAAACCACAAAGGATTTGATTCTGCCACGGCTGATCTCTGTATAAATTATTTTGTGGTGTTTACATTCTGTTTATTACCTTTCCTATGGAACAGTCTGTGCTAGACTCAAAGTTTGGAATGGATTGCAGCCTCAATATTGCCTTGTACAGTTCATGCCTGGAGCTATGTAGGCATGGTAGGTAATTATCCTTAAACAATCTGCAGTAAACTAGCATTCGCAAAAACAACATACCAACTCGTGATACATACGGCGACAATATGTTAGTACGCAGAGCTGGGCAGAATGCTGTACTGACTGCTCATGTGATCACCAACATGTATGGTTATATGCACAATTGTACACATGATGGAGTTTGACGGATAATTGTCATGATGGATCCTTCATTCTGCCTGAAAATCATTGTGCGTTGTCATCCTTTGATGTCATTGGACATGGAAGAATTAACGATACGTCGGCAATTGTTCTTTATTAACAACATTTATCTAGCACGTGTCCATAGCTTTAGAAGTTTCTACTTTCAATCCTTCGTTCGGGAGCAAGCTTAACATTCTTAGATCTATCAAAGTGCAGCTTCAGGCAAATTGCTAAACACGCATTTTAAATGCATATTCCGTATTTGTACAGATTTATCTACCAAATGACCTCTTATTCTGTTCTGCCTCTCTTTGATCCGCGACTAAAGGCAAATGACTATATTTTCTGACTCTTCATTGTCTTGGGTTACCTTGCTGTTCTTAGGTCGTAGTTAATGATGCAGATCCAATGGTCGGTTAGCAAGTGGAGAGGTGATAGAGGAAACTGCAGATATAAAAATTTACTTGACTGCAGCATTGTTGAGTTGTGTGAGTCACAAGACTCGCTGGACAGAACTGCAAATTATTTTGCTGCAAAGCTGGTGTGTTTTTTATTTCTATTTTTTACTACTGTACTGTACAGACATACTTTATCTTGACTTTGGCAAACCAAATTTATTTAACCCCTAACAATTTGCATGCTGTGATCTGTATTTGTATACTATAGCTAATGGTACATTACAATGCGAAAATGTAGGAGAACTGGTTTGGATTGTAGGTTTGATAGTTTTTCACTGTTGGTGCTGAAACTTTTCTGTATGAGCCTTCAGTTCGCAAAGGTGCTGGCATTTATTTGGAAGTGCTAATTACCTGGCTGTCATTCTAATTGGTTTAAGTACTAAGAACCCAGATGAGAAAGGTTAGAACACACTCTGTATTTCGGAATGTGGTACTGTATATGCAGTATTCTCCCCAAATTTGTTTTTTAAGTTGGGTGGGAAGGAGTTGTAAGCCACCTCTGTATTGTGACCTAACTTTGCATCAACCACCCAAAAACAGGTGTTTACTGAAAAATGCCGGTGAAGGGTCTGCGGAGAACACTGATATGTCTTCCAGTTCAGTGGTTAGAAGCATTGAAGCCTTTACTTCTTATGATGATAGTGCTTGTATTTTCAGAAGAGACCTAGGCCCTGACAGGCCTTCACTACAGATTTGAGAAATTACATTCTTGTTGTTCAGTATCTTTTCGTATAGATTGCTGCGTCCTCTGTGTAGGCTTCATTAGTTCAGTAAGTAGAATGTGGAACGGTTTCTTGTAGGATTTCTTCTTTAGTAAATCTGATCTTTTCATAGTTACACAAAGTTCATCAAGTTCAACCTCTGGGGACATAAATATATCCCAGATATAAAAACCCTAGGCTTATGGACATCTGAATATGCAATGTCTAGGCTCCATTAATCTTTTTATTTTTTTATTTTTTGCTTTGTTTGTGAATAACTCACAGTGAGGTTTTTTTACAGTAACTGATACCACACTGCCTAATAATATATTGAGACAAACATCTGTCCCAAATGGTTTTATTACAATAAGGTACCTGTTCCAACTTGCATACAAATTCAACTTAATAACAAACCTACAGTCCCTATCTCGTATGTAACCCGGGGACTACGTGTAGATATAACTGATCCAGAGGAAGGCAAAAAAAGGATACTTTTTTTTCATTGCTATAGACTGCAAACTTTCTAAGTAGAAATTATCTGTTTTACTATGAAAAGTTTGTGAACTAAAACAGCATTGAAGTAGATAATAAAGCCAGATGTTTATAAACTTGGAAATCAGACTGATCAATAGCAGACTATTATTTTAGATAAAAAAAAGTGACAATTAGCTCACGCTTATGAATGATCACTACTTCATTAATATGTTTGCTGGCAGTCACCACACTGTTATTTATTTAACTATATAAATCTGCCCCATAGTTGTCATTGCCTGAATTTTTGTAATCCCTATAGTTATCCAATATTGGTGTCTGCATCAGATGTTCTGACAGCTTTGCTTTGTTTACATTCTTGTATTTTCCTTGGCTCTATACCACTTCGTAATCTTTGGTGGTGTCTTGCATTTGATGTGATTTGTCTCACCTGTAATATGCAGCTATATATTTTTTTAGGTAATATTCAGATATGTTTATTGCACCCACTCCATACCCTGAACAAAAATAATTTTTCTTTTGAACCTTATAGCTTTACTTCTGCAATATATATGTCTGGCACAGTGTTTGACTCAGAATTGTTTTTAAGCTTGGTGGGATGAAAATGTAGGTGGGTGGCATCCCATCTACTATGACCTAATTTATCAGTAATTACCCAAAGACTGCCATGTGGTTGCTGAAAAGTGCCGGGTGGTGCACCCAGCTAAAAGGGGCTGGGGAGACCACTGTGGCAGAATAAAAAAAAATGTAACATGTTTAGTACATCTCTGCAATATAATCCACATTCCTTTCCGTTTTCTCAGATTTTGATCATTTGTTTGTGATGTTCTTGTTCTCTCTTTATTACCTATCCTATGGCACAATCTCTGCTGGATGAATTGCAACTTTGATATTGATATAAATAGTTCATGTTTTCACTTGTAAAATATCTGTTGAATCAGAAATCCAGTAAACTCCGTATTTTTTATATTGGCAGACAACTTTGCACTTAATTCCAGTGTTGGCAGCCCTGCTTGGGCTTTCTTCTGCAGGACTACAGTAAACATTCCCCCCATGCAGATGAAAGGAAAGCAGTTCTGTTGTTGAAAAAATGCTACATGCACCTATTTTGCTGTGGTAAATCATAATTCAACTTTTCATGTTCCCCCCGGAATTTTTGTTAGTGTTATTGTATATAAAGCTTCCTGATTGGCTGAGCTGGGATGATGTGACTGATGTGATTGTACATTGAGCTGCACATGCATAGCAGGCGGTATATCATTTGTAAAAACTGCTAGCAGGCAAGATTTTATAACAGAAGACCATCTGATCTAAGGCTACATACACACGTGCAATAATTGCCGTTGGAAAAGAACGAATAACGATCGATCGTCCTATAATTCGTTAACAAAAAAAGTGAACAACTGTCCCGACGGATCTGATTGGGAAGACGATCCTTCACTATCTATTGTGTGTACGGTCGTTCAGTGATCGTGAATTGTTCTGGGGTACACTTTCTCTGGTACACGTCACTTCCTGCATTGTTCAAACGATTGTATCTAGTGTCTGTCTGTACAATATTGGTGGATTGTATTCGAATGATTATTCAAAATAATCATCAATATGTGTTGAACAGTTGTTAATCGTTCGTTTTCTAATGACAATTATTGCATTGTGTACCTAGCCTAACATATACAGTATAATATTTATATATAACTGCTAGAAGTTTGTTTTTTCCCCAAAGTTATTAAACATGTTTGAAAAGAATGTTATGAATCGGCCCTAATGAGAAAACAAGGGAAAATGTATGTGTTACAGGGATGTACTGCATATGTTTAACATTTGCTTAGACATGCACAAATTCTTTTTATTTAGCATTTGTAGCTTTCTTTAATTTGCAGACATCTTAGGACTGGGTCGTGCTATAACACGTGCTACATCCGTGGCAACCTGTAATTAAAAGAAACTGCTGCATGTTAGACTTTGCAAATTACTGCAGTAAGAATGAATCTTGGTAAAATAACACTTTGTGTGCTGTGCGTTTTGCTTAGATTGCAGAAGACACATTGTCACTCTTTGAGGTCTTCTTTTAGTTCTTCTTAAATGTCATAATACCCCCCACCCCTTTAACGTTTGACATTTGAGGACACTCTGGGTTGCAGTGTTTAACCCGGAGTGGTAAGGATTTGTAGGCGGTCAGCAGCCCCTGTATTGTGACCCAACTCTCAAACCACCCAAAAACAGCCGGGAGGTCAGCGAAAAGTGGCGGGTGGTGTGCCCGGCTAAAAAAGGCCTGGGAGAACACTAGGTTGTGAAGGTTGTTCACCTATGACAGGATCAGGATGTCTGATATCTAATCTGAGGTATAGACTTATTGAATTAATACAGCAGATGTGACTGTATAAGTATGGTCTTTGTTTCTAGTTTTAGGTAATCGGTTGTATGTAATTAGTACGACAGCTCCTGATTTCTGCATACCTATAGACTTTGTAAAGAGCTGCATAAAATGTTGGCATTATATAAAAAATTGATATTTATAATGTAATAGCAAACAATTCAAACTAGGAGAACTCACCCTCAGAATTTACAACATTGATATCTTAATGTGTTTCCACTTACACATTCGTTGTTCTTTACTGTTTTTGTGCAGCCATCTTTGTTTTTGCTGGGCTTTTCTTCCTCCTAGCAGAGCTGCCCCCTGATGACGGAGGTCCTATAAATTGTTGGGTTTTATAGCATTTATATGAGTTGCTGTGTCTGCGTAGTAGGTGGCCATCTTGGCAGCGGCTGAGCTTTGCTTCCTCATGTTAGACCTGCACCCCCAATGACTGGTTGGTAATAATTTTTTTAATATTTTTTTTATTAGGATTCGGCAGAGCGGTTCAGAAAGCACAGATCCAGGGAATTAATTTTGCACAATTGGTACACGGTATATCCTCGGTACAATTTTCTCTGCAGCAAGAAGAGCCTTGAGCAGCACAGCAATGACATCACTAAATCTTCCTCCTAATCTAATAAGACTGACATTTACACAGCAGGGTCTTAAATGATAACATATTGAACAAGTAAAGCTATGAGGTTCAAAACAAAAATTATTTTGTTCTGGATATGGCTTGGGTGCAATACACATATCTGAATATTAGAGAAATAAATTGGCAAAGCTTCGTTTTTTTTTTTGTGGTTTAGCAGGTCAATTGCAATGAATGGAAAATGTACTAAAAATGTGCACCATAGAGATTTCTCTCTCCTATATGTCCCCCCCATTGCATAAAAAATATTGAAAATGCAAATGTATGTACAAATCACACTGTGTACTGTAGGGCATATCTGAAAATGCGCATTACTTTGCTGAAAGGGCACTTTAGGTCTTTTGTAGTACGGCGCCTTGAGGCTAGATTGCACACTTAGCAGTATAGAGTCCCACTGATTTATTGCAGGCATCTTGTACATTTCTGTTTTGTGAGGAGAAATAGGACCACAACACCCTGTCCCCCTGCAGTGTTTACATTCCTGCACCTCTCCTCCCCCTGTTCCCAGGCCCGGGAACTTATTGGCAGTAAATGATCCAGTCTCAATCAATGCGTCTGTACTACTTGTTCCTTCAGATGATTTTTTTTTTCTATAAAATGAAAGTGCCCACATAGGTGAGTCATTGTAATAACCGTGTTCTGAGGATTGTGGCTTTTATTTCAGGGGACTTAGGAAATCTAAAGTGGAAAAAAACAGCAACTAACCTACTTGAGTTTTTTTCTGGTTCTTAGGAAATGCATGTGTTACCTGGATATTAGTTACTCCCTAGCTTAAAAATTTTACATTATTTGTAATTCTATTCATACGATCTTGTATTTTTTTATTTTTTGCTGAATTGAGAAGCCAGAAAGGTGGCATCCTGTTTTTGCAGCTTTTTGTGTTTATTGCATTAAGGATGATCACATAACACATTGAGGTATTTCGTTTGCCCTCAGACATTTTTTGATGATGGTTGAACTAGTTTATTTTAATGGCTGCACGTGCTTGTCTTCCTTTCACTTCCAGACGTTTCTTTCAGGTTGCAGGGGGACAAAGTAAACGTCACAAGTTGAAGCTTTGCCTTCTTTAAAGCAGAACTAAACCCAGTTTATATTAACATGTCCTGCTTCTGTTGCAGGGTGCCACTATATTTTACCTTCATCTCTTTCTCATTGAAAGGTTTGGTTGTCTTGATTCGCCAGGCTGTGATGACTTAACCTCCCGCACAGGAAGCCAATAAATGCTAGGTATCTGGGCAATCATGCATGTACAGCCCAGCAAAATCAGGAAGGAGCAAGCAGGCAGGTAAGAATGCTTATAGCAGAATGAAGATCACCTTTCTGCATTAAATCCCTGCCTGATTGCTAATTTTAAGGAACTTTAAGGACTCCCTACTCTTCCTCATATGATAGTGCTGGTGGCTTAAGCCTTCAATGTCTGAGCAGCGGCACTGCCATGTGAAGGGATGGGGGGTAAGTTTTATTTTGTCAGTGTCCCGGGTATTGTTCTTTACTCCAGGTGAAAAAATAGAGTAATGGAAAGGTGCGAAGGGACTTATGGTGGGGCTGCTATTTATCTTTACCTGGGTTCATTTCTAAGAGTCCCTGTTGCCAGACAATTCATTTTAAGAAATATTTCCATAAGATTTGTAAATTTAAATATCAAATGCCTTCATGGGAGAATGTTAGATGGGAAGAGTTGGCATTTGAATGCAGGGTGCTTCGGCACACAGCTCACCCTTGGTAATACCAGTATGTGATGCGAGCCTCCATAACTGCAAAATATTTGATGTTCAATGAAAGAGGTGAACCAGAGACAGAAGAATAAACCAGTACAAAATCCTTAACATGATTCCAGAAAGTAAAATAGCAAATAGAATTCCCCTGTGTTACCATATCCCCGGCAGAATTTGCAGATCTGTATGTAAAAAAAAAAAAAAAAAAAAAAAAAGGGTTTTGGGTTGACTCGTAAAACGCAATTGTTGTGTACGGTCAGTGATTTTTCTATTAGTGTTGCTCAATGTTTTCCTTCCTGTAAGCAAGGGGGAATAAAAAAGGATATTGATGTGCCCAATGCCGGTGCCGACTTTGTCTGAGGCTTGTTTAAGAATTATTTACTTTAAAGGAAACTGTGGTTTCTTTTAAACAAGTGAAATGTTTGAGTTATTGTAACATATGGTAATCTGTGTATCGGGAAGTTCTGCGATCAAAACTTTAGGCAGTTAGCGAACTACATAGCCGAAAGCAGAACTAGAGTTCCGCGTTCCAAAATTCTGAGTAGGATTTTTATTACAGAATATTGTAGGTGATATCCTTTCTAAGGTAAAACATAACTGCCTGTGCTCAATCATCTATTTTTAAATGCATGCATGCACAGCTCGGTGCAGATTGTCGTGATACGCTTTTGCAGTATTCTTATTTACATGGTGCATAGTAAGGTGCAGGAGACACTAAATTTTTGTTTTAGCACAGCTTCATGGTTTGGATACTCGGTTTTCTGCTTGACCTTTCCAGCTCCAGCCTGTCCATTTAGATGATGAATCTGCATGATAGTCCCCATCCAGTGAGCAGAGAGATGCCTCAGGAAGTAAAACTGCTAACCAGGAAGTATCAGAATGAATTTCCTGGCTAGCAGGGGTTTGTATGTTCTCGTATGTATTACGTCTCCCTTCCAAATTTAGTTCCTAAGGCAGCCAATATTAATGAATAAGTTTGCAGTCTACCATAACTTTAGTGCAGCACTGCAACATATGCAACTCCCTCTTAGTAATGATATGCAGTGGCTGAGCTTTTTCTGCTACTCTTGTGCAGGCTGGTTTGTTTTTAGATGAACGTATAGTTTTCAGATGGCTTTTCATTCAGATGTTTATCTTCGTATAGCTGTTCCCTGACCTGGTAGGATTCTGAAAATGAACTGCTCATGGTAGGTGCCCAACGCTGACTAGCAGTGGAGTGGGCACTCGAAAGACGTTGGTGCATCAGGTTATATTCCTACTTTTTTTTTTTTTTTTTTTTCTCTTTTACATATTTTGTAATTCGTTGATGGGGAAAGAAGGGCAAATTTGGGGGATTGGGGTTGGGTACTGTAAATGTTATTGTGGGTGGTATGTTTTTTCATACAGCAAACGTCCATTGTTATTTTTGTCTTTTAGCTAGGGTACCTTAACTGGAAATATCATTGGCGTAGTTGTGTGGTGTTCTACTCGCCCACAAGAATGTGTTCTGTTTTGGATATTTTTAAGTGATGGTTTAATAGAAGAAACAGGCTGAACCACTTCCTGTATGCAGCAGAAAACTGAAGTGCATTCCTCTGGTGCCATGGTAAAAAGAAGCTTGGATATTTGATTCCGTGCCATGCTAGTGCCTCGGGCATTTTGCTAAAGTTTTATACAGCTGTACTGTCAAGGCAGATGAGTTATAACTGTCAGCTTGGGGAAGTTATGCTGCCAACCTACATTATTTTTAGTATTGATGGGTATATCGCACAAGCTTGGCTCTCCGTTAGATTTTGAGGAAATAATCAGTACAGAAGGAGAATATTAAACTCAATATGTGAATTCTCTTGATGAAAAATGTCTTCCTTTTAGGTAAGATTAGGTTTGGGTTTCTAAAAGCTTGGATAATGTTTGTTTACCTCAATGTTTTAACATAATCAGTTTGGACAAGTATGGGGATCAGGTCAGTCAGTAGGTATAGTACTGATGCTGCAGTGCAAGTGTTGTAGCCAGGTACCTAGCATTTTCAGAGCTACTACATTGGTTTCCTCTCAAATGCTGTTTTGAGAGGGTCCTGACTGGCCCCGGCTTCCCTCGTCTGTAACCAATCAGTTCCCACACGTCTACGTGGTACGGCCAATCAAGATAGTCAAAGATCTCTAGGTAGAATGAAGATGATGGCGCCCTGCAATGGAACGACGATAGATGTGTACCTGCTTTTCACATTTTTATGTAATGGGACTTCCCTGAGGATAAATCTACAGAATAAAATCAGATTCTACTTTTTTATGCATTAGTAATTCTTTTCAGCTTTGCCTGTATCTGCCCTTCCTGTAGTCAGTTTGATGTGACTCAGCCACGCTACCTCAAGAAAACAATGCTTATTCTGGGTTTGCAGGAGAAATGTTGTTTTCATAGATACAATTGAAGAAAACTATTTACGGATTTTAATTTCAAACTACGTTTATTCTTGAGTAGGAACTGTCTGTGTCCCAAAGCAGCCATGTCCCATCTTCCAGCACATCTCATTCATAACAATCAGCTATTCTTTCTGTATAGGTCTGTGACTGGAGGAGAGACGGGCATTTGCCTGATATGACCAAGCTCTGCGCCAAACTTTTTTTTTTTTATATATTCTTTGGAAGCTTCAGTGTTGGCCAGTGTTTTGTTAACAATTATCGGACTATCGTTAGTCGTTCGTTTCCAGTGATATTTGTTGCACCTGTGTATGTAGCCTGAGTTAATGACATGACAAAATAATTTTGGTTGTCACTGCTCTTTGCTTTTCTAATCCCTTTGTTCTCACCATCAAAGTTGCTGTACTGCTTGCAGAATAACAAAATGCAATAAGTTGTCCATAATGACTTCATATTCACACAAAACCTTGATCCCCAGCAGTCTTTGGTCAGAAGCAGGCTAGGCCTTCCAGGTGAATCTCTCAAGAAACTTTTTTACTAGTGTATGTCCAGACATTACTCAAATGTAACTCCTTAGGCCAAAACCCACATATTTTTTTTTCTGCAATGGCTTTTATTTCCTGTGACAATACCAGGCTGCAGGTCATGCTGAGGCAACGTCTGTAGGCATTTCCCCAGAACTACATCTCCTTAGAGCCTTTTCCCTTCTAACAGTGTGTGTGCTATCTCACAGTATTGTTTTGCAAATAAAAGAAGTCAATGTATACATGTGTAATGAGATTGATGGATAGTGGGATCATGTGATACGTAGAGTTTTGTTTTTTCTGTAGTTCAGCTGACAATTTTGCTCCTAATTGCAGTGCAGCAAAAGCACCAATCATTTAAAGGGAAGAATATTTGCATGAGTAAATTAAGATGTAAGTTAAAGATCTATTCAACCTGTCTCATGAAGTATAATGGGGATCCATTTATTTGCAGTTTTCTTTATAATCATGTTTTTTAAAATTGGTAATGTTCAAGTAACCCCCCAACATGTATGTATATATTCATGGCAGAAATATTTATAGGCCCTGTGTGTCTGATATTTTTTTTTCATTATTAAATTACCTGTGCATTAGATTGTTCCTCCTACATTCTATCTATAAATATATTTACTGATATACGGTCTGTTTTTCTCCATACTCGGTGCAGTGCTTTGCAGGGAACAGATCTCATCAGTCAATGCCCCAGGCTTTTATGTGATATCTGTCTGCAAAAGCCACAGTGCCAGAGCTCAGGTTACAGTGATTGTAGAAGTGCAGGGCAGTCTGGGTCATCAGTTCATCTGAGGAGTGCTAAACATACATCCAATAGGACTGCAGCTCTCCGACCCATTCCCCTTTTTAATGACCACTCTCTTCTTGGACTGCATCCCTAACAGGCTTTGATTACACGATTGCTGGGCGTAATGTATTTTTTCTGAGATTAGAATAGTGCCGTTATAAGGAAAAAATAAACAGAACAAAGGTAAAGCTGTTCATATGAACCAAATACGATGTTTGCCACAGGCCCACTACGTACTGATGAAAGATGCGGAAAAAAAAGGCCTGGCATCAAAAGCTTTGCATTTTGGTTTAAAAAGATGAAATGTATTCAAAGTGAATCTTCATTTTTACCTGAACATTTAAGTTTTACAATCACCATACATTTATTCTCTTCCTGCTTTCAATCATTCTTGCAGAAGCCTGCTCCATACCAAGGATATAACAGTAAACTTGCCAAAGTAGAAATGGAAACAAACACCAATACCCATTTCTTTTTCCATCTTTAAAGTGAATAAACAAAAAATAGTTGTAAATTGCTAGCTTGCCCTGTGGTGTTTGCACCTGGTGATCCTGACATTATTGGTCTTGGAACTTCCTGTCCAGGTTTGATAACCCTGCCTTAGTGTACACAAGGGCAATACCAGGTTTAATTCAAGTTCTAACACTACTTGCATTTTGCAAAAAAAAAATACTTTTAGTATTATATTATTAAATCAGATCTGCAATAAATAGTCTTTGTTTGGTGTTAGGCCTAAGTATCATCGGAAGGCTTTTTTTGATCTTTAACTAAATCAGGGCCTTATGAGGAAAACCATGCTGAAGCTGCTTATTGACAATTGTTTTATTGCTGCTTTTCAGGTCACACGGGAACTTCTGCTCCTGAAGCATGTCCTCCATCTTACCTTTCACGCCACCGGTAGTGAAACGCCTCCTTGGCTGGAAGAAATCTGCCAGCGGGGCTGGAGGTGGAGAGCAGAATGGCCAAGAAGAGAAGTGGTGTGAAAAGGCGGTTAAAAGCTTGGTGAAAAAGCTGAAGAAAACTGGACAGCTTGATGAACTGGAGAAAGCAATCACCACACAGAACTGCAATACTAAATGCGTTACAATCCCAAGGTATGTTCAAATTCTCTGCTTTGCCATTGTTCTTCATGAAAAGTAAGGGAATGTCATTGTAGCTCATTAACATACTGGCAGTGTTTGGTACAGGCCAGACGTCTTAACCTGAATGACATTACTAACGTGCTCATGTGACCAGTTGTTGTGCTTACCTTACCAATGTATATGAGCTGGTATATATCACCATGAAGGTGACATTGCATTATATGAGTTTGTAATTGTGTTTGTTGTGTAATGAGAACCACAAATTAAAGAAAACCTGTCTCTACACATAACATACTAACCTATTCTAATTTCCTGATAGAAGATACCTAAAGGTGCCTGCACATACATAACAAGCGCAGACCTAGGCGCATACTGGATGTAAATCTCTCCTTACTAGCAGTTTGAAGTGAACAGTTCTTAAAAATCCATACAGGAACTTCAAGGCCTAAGTGACCTCTCCATTCGCAAATCCTTTGTCAAAATTTGACAGCTGGGCAGCAATCAGGCAGGTAAGAAGAGTTCTTGCAGAAGGGATATTGCCTGTCTCGTTCTGCAATAAACACCTGACTGGTCGTGGATTTTTCAAAGTGGGACTTTACACTTTAAGCCTTTTTTTTCTTTTTTAAAATATATTCCTAAATGTCCACAGCCTTGGCTACAGGTTACTTTAGGGGTTCTTGACATGACCAAACCCCTTCCTATAAATTCAGATGTTCATACTTTTCCCTGTTTTTGGCTACGTTTCGAGGTTTGATGGATCTGTCATTCTGCATCATTGGGGGGTTTTTGGTTTATTCCAAAGACACATTCTTTCCTTAGTTTTGTGTGTGTGTTCACCTTGTTTGTGCTAAATTCCTAGAGTTTTCCCAGTTTCTTCCCACAATGTAGCTACAGCTCTATGTGACTCTAAAAGGC